>NW_026558994.1:0-70038 GCF_026930045.1 Uloborus diversus
CCAATTTAGTTCCAATAATAACCAAGTCTTGGTTTTAGTCTTCTGTTGGCTCAAAGCTTTGAATAAATGAGGCAATTTTGCCGATTTTGGTTCTAAGTACACCTCGTTTGCGATTGAGTGTGTACAGTTCCATTTTGAAAACAAGCAAGTATCCGGCTGCGAAGGTCCATGTAAATTCGATGGCTCGCAAAGGAATAAGCGTGGACTGTATAATTTTAAATAACTATTTTATTTTATCTTAAAGCAGAAAACTATTAGCTCTGTTAACATTAAACCAGAAGACACAGCTGCATTTCACATAACATAACGGTTGAATGACAAAACACATGGCTTGCAATGCTGAAAAAGTTCTTACAGTTCGTTGCCAATCGGTAATAAGAAAAACAATAAATAAATGCAAAGGCTTTGCACAAACATCGGGAGGAAAGTTGGATAATTCTTTTAGGTAATCAACAGTATTCCAAAAAGAAAAAGAAAGAAAGAAAAGAAAAGAAGCATTGTATTACTTTCTTTTAGTAGAAATAACTATTTCGTATAAGTTTCTTCAGACAATGGGGAGTTTTTGTCCAAGTCTTCCGGCGAGAAGGTGCGTTGAGACTGGATATTTCGTGATAGCCACTCTATATGTCAACTGGTTGATATTTCAGTTTTCTTGCTTCCCCTCACCTGTCATGACAAATGACAATTCGTTCTTTCCGTGGCACAGCAATTACTATAAGGGTCATTCTCCAGAAAACGTAACTTTTGAACGCAAATATTTTTCAATTTCGAAACCTTTTGTTTTCTGGGTTTTTTTTTTTTTTTTCATTCTTGCATGAAAGTGTTACCTACTAGAAGTAACCATAAACAATGGCCCAGCTAAGTTCCAATTATTTTACTCATAAATAAAAAATTAAAAAATGCCTTGTTCACGGAAATAAAGAAAAAGATTTTTTTTTTTTATGTTTAAAAATTGAGACCAATTTAATATCAAAGTAGTAATTTTGTTAATTGGGCAAACAATGAGCTATTTTAATGATTAATGGGAATTAAAAATTAAGCTCTCTTAATTAAAGTACGGCTTAAAGTTAATAGTTATCGTTTTAGTTCAAATGTGTGTTATAAATAGTATTTAGTAAATTTGAGAATATACTGGCAATTTATAATTGTGGCAGAATGCCTAAGATTGATGTGTATTTAACCTCCATCATTTATTTTCACGTCACAAATAATGACATTGATATGGTCTGTCACGGAGGTGAGGAATTTTCCATTAATATAGGCCTAATGGATACATTTTTTAGGGAAGTATGTTTTTTCTTCGTTGCTACAATCTGCACATGTCAAGCATATGAAAACATGTTCACTTCTTTTTTTACATTAATTTTCATCCCTGAAATTTGAGTTCACGGAGGTAAGAAGTCTGAATAACCACACTAAGTTTTTACAGGAAAATTTATCTCCTTGTTTTTCGACAAAAATCTCACAACTTCAACTATGGCTGAAAATAAACAAGGGGGTTCCCTTGTATCATGGAAAATAAAATTTGATGTCATTACTCCCACGTGTTAATGAGGAATGGCATTTTAAGTTTGGGTAACGGAGGTAAGCATTTTTTGTGTGACATGACTACTTATCCTAAAAAAACGAACTGAAATACAATATTAAAAATGTAAATATACTTAAAAAATTGTTATTTGAGACACTTGTGAAGGGAATAATAAATAAATATCTATATATACTTTTAATTAAACAAGTTATTAAGCAGCATAAACTGTCACGTGACATGTCACACACCATGTTAGGTGTGTGACATGCCACGGAAGTGAGAATTCACATGTTGTGTATCAAAAATTTACTAAAATAAAATTTATTATTATTATCAATTGTTGGCAGATTTAAATAGATCTATTGTTGATGAAATTAAAAAGCATTGTTAAATGATTTGTTCGTTAAAGTTTTTTCTGTAAAAGGCGTGTGAGAAAATTACTTTTTGAAAAATGACCCATAAACTAACACTAGAAAGCTCTCTTTGTATTTCTTATGATGATGCAACATTTATTATAATTTCACAATCAATGAAATCCCTTAAACATTGAAATGTTTTTATAAAAATTTCGGGTCATATAATTCCTTTGTAACTACAAATGTTGGGTTTAAGTCAGGGAAAAAAGTACTAATACATATTTTTTAATACGCATTGCTTCAAGCGTTCAGCTTTTCAATTTTTTATAAAATTGAAAAGCTGAATGTTCTAAAAAGATGTGTATTTTCATGTAGTAAAGTTAATAAAACATAAATGTGCATTTTTCATTAGTTCTTAATGTGTTTCAATTGATCTACGTTACTAAAAAAATTACAATGTTTAAAGTTATTTTGATTGATAAGTCCAAAGTTGTGATAATCTTCTAAAACCTGATGTGTCATATCATATCTTTTCCCCTATTAAATAAGCAATGCTTTTTAATAAATAAAAACTTTTTAGAAGAAATACTTCTTCAATGAACAATTTGTAGACACTTCGACACCGATAAAAGTTTGGGCACTGTAAAAGATAAAGGATTTTTCGAATTTTTGTTGGCGTCAGAGACATGAAATTGAAACAAGAAAAAACTAAATAGGACGTGTAAAAAGAATGAAATTACTGCAATAAAAATTGTAATAGAATAAACAAAAATCATTTAAACTAACTATGAATCCAAGAGTGTTAAACCCCAACGTAAGATAAGTTTTAAAAGAAATTCTGACAGTGTTTAATATGGCTTCTTTGAGAATCTTTTCAGCTATCACCAATCTCACCAAACTGGTACTGGATTTGAAATCTCACTTTTGTTGCCGAATTTTCTACTAACTTAGTGATGTATCACCAGGTTCATGTTAAAATTCATTTTAAAATGCGGACGACAAAAGATTGGCTATGTATCACTAAATGGTCGCCAAATTTTGATATTATTTCAGTTTGCTTCACCATTAACATTCATTTGCCACGGATAACGCGAAAAGAACCATTTTGTAACATCCGATTGCATCTAGTAAGATAGGTATGCAACTTAACTCTACATAAACCCTACATAGAAATTTCAACCTTGCAGGACATAAAGTTTTTGAGTTAAACGAGATACGCACATATATGCATGTACGGATATGCCGCGATAAAACTGGTCACACAAACATTAGGGGTTGAGTAAATTGAAGTTTTAGGCTGAAATTTTAGTAACACATTTTTCTTTGTTGTAATACTTGCTGAACTTTGTACAACGAAATAAAAACAACTGTTTTTATTTCGTTACCGGAACTTGAGTCGTAGCTCTGACCCGCGTCACCATGGTTAGGTTCATCGCAAAGATAGCAACATTACAGTCCGCGAAATATTACTGACGGTGATTCTATGATTGCTGTTCGCTCGACTCATGTTTTACTGGAAACTGGCTAACATAACGCCGCTGTTCAAGAAAGGGTCTAAAGGTAATGCTAGAAATTATAGACTTGTAAGTCTGACTTCAGGGGTTTGAAAGATTTTCGAAACTTTGATCAAAATTAATATTATGAATTTTTTAGAGACTAATAGTCCGTTGACTAGTTTGCAGTTTGGGTTCAGGAAAGATAAATCGTGTGCTACTAATTTATTGCATTTCTACGACAAGGTAAATGGCTTGGCTTTAGATAACAAAAAGTGTGTGGATGTGTTTATATTGATTTTCAAAAAGCTTTTGATAAGGTACCGCATGTTGCTCTTCTCAGCAAATTAGCTGATATAGGAATAGGAGGAAAAACTTTACTTTGGGTTAGAAATTGGCTGACTGGAAGGAAATAAAGAGTAGTTGGGAGGGGAAATCATTCTAAATGGAGTGATGTTTTAAGCGGAATTCCTCAGGGTTCAGTTTTAGGGCCTCTCTTGTTTATTATTTTTGTGAATGACATCAATGAGAATATTTCTGGAAGCATGAACTGTTTTGCTGATGATGTAAAATTTATGGAGATTGTGGAAAATGAAGAACAGGTAAAACAGCTTTAAGAAGATTTAGATTATATTACTAAGTGGACGGATAGGTGGGGTATGGCAGTTAATGTAGGGAAATGTCAAGTGCTACATTTAGGTCATGGAAATAAGCGTACGAGTTATCATTTACAGGGATCAATCATTAGTCAGGCAGAAAATGTTACTGATCTGGATATCTTAATAAATCAGGACTTCAAGTTTAGGCCAACAGTGCAGCATTGCAAGTAACAAAGCCAAACAGAATGCTAAGATTTATCAATAGATCTATTTCAAACAAATCTAAGAAGGTTCTTCTGCCTTTATATAGGAGTTTAGCAAGTCCCCATTTGGAGTATGCTGTGCAGTTATGGTTGCCTTATATGAGGAAAGATATTTGTGGGAAAGGGTTCAAAGAAGGGTAACTAGACTAGTAAGGGGACTTTCAGATTTAGATTATGATACCAGACTTAATAGGCTTAATATGTATAGCCTGGAGCAAAGGAGGATCAGAGGGGACATGATTCAGTAGTTTAAATTTATTAAAATGAATGATGTTAATGGATTAAATTTTTGGACCGAGAGCATCACGAGGGGTCATTGCTTTAAGCTATTCAAATCTCAGGCTAACCTGGAAATAAGGAAAAAATACTACTTTAGTAGGGTTGTGGGCACTTGGAACAGCTTATCGGAAGAAGTGGTAATGAGCAAGGGGGGAGGGATAGCTTTAAGAGGGCCATTGATCTTCATTGGGGACTAATAAATTGATTAAGACCAGCCTAGCTGGGCCAAGTGCCTGTTGCTGGTCGTCACGTTTGTATTTGTTTTGAAACGAGCGACGATTAAAATTTCTGGTTTGCAATTTTTCTGGAAGATTCCAAACTAGGAATAAAAATACTACTGATTTAAAAATGTGAATGGGAAAATCTTACAATGTGTACCTCATACATTTGTTTCATTTGGAACAAAAATAATTCAAGTGTAGGTAGCGACATCATTGTATTCAATTTTCGTTAGTAAGTTTAATAGTATATATTTTTTTTCTTTTTTCAAAAGCAGATTTATGAAAACGATAAGGTTGAGATGAAGAGTTAAAAAACATCAAAATTAAATTCATGCAAGTTTCTGTATATAACCTCTCAGCGAGAGATAAAATCTAATTTCTAGAAAGTAACGATAACGAAATATCCTACCCAGAATAGAACGATGTTAAATTTAACTCTTAAATCAATTCCAGGAAAATTTCTTTCAAACGATTCATTTTAATAATATTTGATTTCAAAAACTTGGCGATGAGAAAATTTCGTTCCGTCTTTTCACTTAAGAAGATTTATTCCGAACTTCAGCATAAATGACCCTTTATCGTATAAGGATTTTACGGTTTCAATTTTGACGAACGCTTGGAATTCAACATACTTTCGCGTATTTTGAGGCTTGGTTCCGATTCTACATCATTTGGTTGTCAGTTTGGTCCATGAAAACATATGCAAAAGCCTCGCTTGGTTATGACGCAATTTCTATTCAAACGATACTCCTTTATTGCAAGATTCCCGACATTTTAGTGCCTATGCCTCAATTTGAACATTAACGTGAAGTTCCCCCCCCCCCTTCCCCACATTTGTTAATACAAGTAATACAATAGGAAACCAAAGCTGCTTAAGATTACTGTAGCTGGTTAACAAGCAAAAATCAAAAAAATTCCACCACAAAATTTAACATTACTACACAAAACTTTATTTTGAACATAGTATTATTGTAACATATAAAATACAAGACGCAGAGATATCAGAACATTTTTATTTGTATTTTTTATTCATTTATTTATTTTTAAGGTAATTTAGAGTCTAGGGGGGGGGGGGGGAATGGCTTACCCATTAGTCACTCGAACATTATTGAGTTTCAATTTTTATTTCATCTTTTTCGCACTCACGCCTCTTTGGAAATTCTTCCACCCCCCCCCCCCTCCTCCGCCTAGTGGAAAGAACCTCTACTCTATTTGGTGCCGACATTTTTTTCTTTCTTCCAAATCGGTTAATTATCTTCGTATGATATTCAAATGTTTCTTATTTTTTTTATAAAGAGGCATACATTGTGTTTAGCTTTTACAGAACGATAGATAAATTATTATAGAGAACGATAAAAACGTTTTTAGTGAGAGCGGCTTGTAGATTTTGAGAAAGCGGAAGCAGCTCTAGTTACAAAACTATCAGAGGTACTAGGGCTGTGAAAAAAATATCGTTGATTCGTAATAACTCAATATTACTTTAATGTGTCATTCCTTAAATTAAGCATCAAAAAATTTTTTTTTTTTTTTTTTTTTTTTTTTGCAAATAAATGAGTAAGCATCGTGTTTTCTTTTCATTATCTCTTCTACTTCATTTTGAAAAAATCGTTGAACTTCTATTCAAAATGCAAACGTTTTGCCTGAATTATTATATCAACTTATTTGTACAAGTTATGTACAACTTTTTATTGGCAACGATGTCCATAGTAACGTAAAGTAGAGCTCCAGTTGTCCGAATCGAATTAGAACCGGACCTGATTCAGATAGTCAAAAATTCGGATAATTGGACTGTTTCGAAAAAAGGGTCTGTTTTAATTAAATGCAGTATGTATGTTGAAAATGTGAGGGGAAAAAAACACTTTTCAATAAAAAAAAATATTCTAATTAATCAAATAAACTGGCAACAGTATTGGGTATTAAGCGTGCTTACCAGTGCTATACACTAGTACAGTATGTGCTAATTAAATGGAAGTCATTGCTCGCTGAATATCTCGGTCAAAGTAGATTGTTTCACTACAAGGAGAAAATACCGCGTGGACAGACCCATTATTTTCTGAATTTCTGTACATTTCTGTCTCAATAATTTTTCCGAAATTCTGAAAGCGATTCGGAAAATTACCGATTTGGGTAGTAGTAGGAGTGCGCAAGGCACGATGCATCTTTTTCTCAGTTTGGGACAAAGAAGGACCCTAGGGCCAAAGTAGCCCATTTTCACGGTTATCAAAAAGCTAAATTCATATTACAAAGTGTTATCAAGTCCATCAGTCAGAACAGATGAAATCCGTACTATGACGCAAAAAATTGAACTTAAAATATTTATCTCTACTTTACCGGAAATTTGCTTATACTTATAACTTAAATACCTGCTAAAGAAGTGCAATTACTTTTATGAATTGAATGCGCCATTTAATTCTAAAATGTTTACTTTATTGAATCCTTTAGCGGTTTAAGTAAATATTTCTGCTCTATATGATAGAATTTAAAGCACTTTAAAACTGAAAAGAACCCTACAGCAGTATTCATTTTTCTTTAAATTATGTTTCACTTACCGATTCATAATCAAATAAAAGTTGCATCAATTGAAAATGCAAAAATATTTTCTTTAGAAATGCAATGCGTATTTTGCTTCAAGAGGCTTTTATTCAAGTCCGAAATGTAAATGGAGTGATTTTTTTTTTTCGTAGTTCATCTTTAAACTTGTGCTTACGCGAACAGTTATGCGACTAAATGATTTCGTCATTATTTTTTGAAAAGATATTTTTTTTACATTTAAATAATGAATTTCAAAAGACGTATTCAATTTGTCAAAGATATTTTAAAAGGACTCTTAAATATTTAATTTAATAATTCTTAAATATTTTGACTTTTCGCTTCTGAACTATCCAATTTCGCAAACGAATATATGAATATTTCATGTTTAGTTATATACTAAGCATATTTAATTGCTCCGTCATGGGCAATTCCACGCTAGCAGACGTATTATTGTTGAACAATGATACAAATCCTACAAAGACTCCAGATATGATGCAGTCCTATCTCTCGCCTCTTCACAACACAAATTTCTTTAAATGACGGGATCTTCAAATGTCCTGTGTTCAACCCATTCCCTAAGCTTTTTTTTTTTTAATGAACAGTTTTACTTTTTCTTCAACATAGTTTCGCCTGTTCACATCGCACCTTTCTTTGACTGATTTATTTTAGTTGTTTTTTTTTTTTCCTTCGACGCAGTCGAGTTTTCTTGGGTCGCAGCTTTCTTTCAATGATATGAGAAATTTACTTTTCTTTCTTTCACATACAGTCGAGTTTTTCTGATAAATTTGGAAAAGTTCTCGAAGTGTTTGGCTTGAGCCCTTCCCAAGATAAACTCGTATATGCGCTCCTGACTGGTTTTCTCTGAGAAGTTAAGAAATTATTGAAAGCGCTACAACAATTTGGAAAAAAAATTTCACAATTCAAGATCATGTGTACTTTTTTTTGTAAATTGGCTTGTTACGATCAGTATTGCTTTACAAAAATTCTAGTAAGCTCAGGGTTCCACAGCATTGCCACAGAAAAATCAAGGGTGCCGCGGGCAAAAATATAAAAATAGGTTAGCCATGAGCTTTGCGAAGGGGTCCAAGGTTGAAGTATTTTAAACTGGTAAAGTCTTTCAGATAAATGGAAAACTCCACCAAATCTATTATAAAGGAAAAGGGGGTACATGTGAGCACGGGGCACATGTGAACATGGTATGTTTTACAAGGAAAACGTCAAGCAAAAAATTCTCAAGTAATAGCAGTACCAGCCCTACTTTTTAAACAAACTTTCATAGTAAGGAGTCAGTTTATGTTCCTGTGGTGACAGTTTCTTTGTTTTAGCAGATGCTGATGTACTTTTATCACTGCTTTCTTCGTGTAAAAACATATTTTAAACTAATTAATAAGCTAAATTTAATTATTGCAAACTATTATATGAACATTCACGTAAATTTATGCCAATGTTTACATTTTGTAATTAAATTAAAAATTCTTTATTTTTGAAAATTAGTGCTAAGGTAGATGCCGGGGACTTGTGAACGCAATACGTAGGGACACATGTGAAAAGCTCTCATATCCTCACCGCAAATATAAATATTATGCACAGCGACTGCGCATGCGCGCAGACTTAGCTCATTGGACTTTCTGTTTTCAGATTCTACGTTGTTTGTTTATACTTAAGCAGAGAAACAAATTAATGAATGAGATTAGAATGCTGTCCTCCCCCCCCCCCCCCCAGTTTCGCGGATACAAAATTTCTTTTCTTCCTGTTTTTCAGTTTTGATATATTTATGGAAGGAAGAAATTTTAAATGTCGGCGCGAAACTGGGGTTAAACCATTACAATATTTTACGTCACAAATTATATGAAACTGTACGCATATTAGTACGGCACATATAACTTTTTAATTGAAAGCGAAAAATAGCACTTTTTTATTGGTTTGCTTATTTTCTAAATTAATGGATTTTTCACAAACAATACATAATGAATTGAAAATATATGAAATACGTGTGTGGATATCCGTGCTTTGCAGTAATTTGTTAGCTGAAAAATTTTTTGCAATTAATTTAAGCAAGACTTTTAATTAGCTTAGTCCGCGCGCAACATGCGCATTCGCTATGGCAAATTTGGAATATCCGCGATTTGACATCGAGTAAAGTTGTATAGATCTTCTGACACATTTAAATTTAAAATATTTAATGGCTTAGTTTTTTTTTTTTTTTTGCTTGTTGATAGTATGCGTTATTTCGTTTTTTAAATGAACTTTTAAACAAAACTAGGTATTAAACAAGACAAAGAATTCTATCAAGAAAAAGATATATCACCAAACAATTAAAATTATCCCATAAAACGTAAAATAATCCACGATTTAAGAAAAAATGTAATTAAACAAAAAGGGAAAAGCTAGATTAAAATAGCCCTCAAGCTGTAAAACATTTCAAGAAACCTTCATGAAAATGTTGAATGATCTGTCAAATAAAGAAACTGTAATAAAATTTATTGCGAAGTTGTAAAATACTCGAAAGCAATATAATTTAAAATACAGTATTTTATTATTCAAGAAATTTTCTTTGCAACAGAGAGAGGATACAGGAATTGTAATAAAATTTAAACCGCCCAATTCTCGCAAAATGAACATAGAATCTTAATAGTCAGAAAATAACTTGACGTAAAATTAGGCTAGCCGTTCGTGTTCCTTAAAAACACAAAACAGCGTTGTTACAATTGAAAATTTTTTGACTTGATGTTCTCAATTCTAAAAATACAGACAAAGTAATAATATCAATGCAAAAAGATGTGATATCTCATCAAAAACAACCCTGTTGTAAAAATTTCCCCGCCAAGAAAACCTTTAACTTTTCCGCACAAAAAAGAAAACCTGCATCCTAAACCCAAAAACTCTCAGCCATAAAAAGTTATGATATCTAGTTTGCCCGCCAAGTATCTGCCAAACTATCATCCTCCCTCTTCTCCTTTTTCATCACAGCTACTTCCATTAGAACCTCCTCCCACCTTCAACTCCTCAGAAATATGGATAGATCTTTTAAATTGTTTATCCTGTTTGGCGGGAAGCTTATCAAAGTGAAGTGGTTGCTTGGTGAGCAAAAAGCTTCCCGCCAAACAAGATAAACAATTTAAAAGATCTATCCATATTTCTGAGGAGTTGAAGGTGGGAGGAGGTTCTAATGGAAGTAGCTGTGATGAAAAAGGAGAAGAGGGAGGATGATAGTTTGGCAGATACTTGGCGGGCAAACTAGATATCATAACTTTTTATGGCTGAGGGTTTTTGGGTTTAGAATGCAGGTTTTCTTTTTTGTGCGGAAAAGTTAAAGGTTTTCTTAGCGCTGAAATTTTTACAACAGTGTTGTTTTTAATGAGATTTTATATTCCCACCAGCACACTCTGCCAGCACCACCATCGCGTTGACCGACCTCACGATGCTGCTCCTCTTGCGAAAACCGTCTCCAGGTTGCAAGGCCGTAGCCAGGATATTTTTTCGGGGAGGGACATGGTCGAGGCAAAGGGACATGTAATCAAGTGGGAAAATAGCATTTAAAAAATTTTGTTTATTATCTTGTTTGAAAAAAGTAAAGAACAATGTATTTAAAAAATTCGTATCAAATAATTATTTTAATTAATTACTTTATTAATATTTGATAACTAATTTATATTCCATAGGAATTATTTATTAGTGAGTTCACAAAATAAGACGACTGCGTACGCTTTTACAGTCCATAACACTTGATACAGTGTTTATTACATGTTTGCAATTACAAATGCATGCGTCGGGGGCTTTTAGAATTAGGGCTCGACCGATGGCATTTTTTGGCCGATGGGCCGATGCCGATTGTTGGCCGATTGTTCAAAGATGGCCGATGGCCGATTGCCGATTGTGTTCCTCCAAATGGCCGATTGCCGATGGCCGATGGCCGATGCCATTGGCCGATGGCAAAAAAAATATAAAATCTAACGGAAATAAATTGATAAGATTGTCAGGGATTTAAAGGATCATTTTTTTCATTTCACTTTACTTCCTTTCTATGAATAAGGACTTGTAATCAAAAAAAAAAAAAAAAATCAAATTTCGACCTAATTTCTATTTTACGATCACCCAATTTAAACTTCACAAGTTTTTTCGGCGCATATGTACCAAAGAACATATAGATGACCAAAATATCCATTTTGAACATCTTCTCAGTTAATTATCGCAAGTTCTCTTGGGATGTAAACTTGCGTCACTCAGAAACGTTATGAAATAGTAAATTGAAAACTCATACGTACGTAGTATGAACTAAAAGTTTGAGGACAAGCAGTATAAAACCTTACCTTGAATAGTTCACATTACCGAAGCACATCTATCTACAAAATTGTCACCTTGAACGACTATGCACTTCTGCCAATGTTCGTATAGCTTTTAGAAGTACTCCTGGCAGCCATTTTTCGCGACCTCCTATAAGGCATCTTGCACTGCTTCTTTAACTTCATCCTGGGGTAGAAGGCGACTTTCACGTTGAGGATTCACGGTTTGATTAATCAATGGTCTGATATGACAAACAAATAACGTACCGTTTCGTCGGACTTAGCTCCGTGTGACTCTTACCTGTTCCCAGCAAACAAACATTTGCATGGACGCCGCTTTCTTCCGTCAGGAAAAGATAAAGCTGCATCATAGTAGGTTGCAAAAAAGGCTTCCAGGAGTGTTTCCAAAAGTTATATGAACACTGGCAGAAGTACATAGTCCCTCAAGGTGACCCTTTGAAGGTGGATGTGCTTCAGTAACGTAAACTATACATTTTATACAGCTTGTCCCCGAAATTTTGGATCGTACTACGTACAATCTGTATAGGATGTAGTTATGCTTCTCTTTTTTGACTGTTGGAAGATGATAGAGAAAGAACTACAGCCGAAAAAAGAAAAAGAAAAAAAACAAAAGGAAGAAAAACAAAGACACTGTTTAATATCCAACTGATTTTTTTTTTCTTTTAATTGAACATATAACTAAGATTTCAGCAATGTTGTAATAATGTATGGATTATGTACGCTATACGTAGTTAAAAAACTTTAAATTATGTTGTTTAATCATTCAAAAAAAAATTTAAGAATAAAAATATGAAACCGTCGACAAATTATGCAATTAATTGGAAAGATTGCACGTAGAAATGTTTTAGTCATGAAATTAAACAAAAAAGGTAACAGATAAATTACAATATTAAATCAAAATAGGAATATTTTAATATTTATTCAAAATTTATGAATAGAGAAATTTGCATTTTTCATAAAAGCTATAAGAGTGACATAAATTTTTCTGAAAAAAGAAATAGCCATAAAAAGAGCGAGCTTCTTAAAACGTAACTACAATTAAAAAAAACTCGATATTTACTCCAAGTAAATAATAACGGAATACATATACTACTTGATCTGATGTTTGCGCACACAATATTGAACAAGTTGATTGTTTAAATTTTTTTACAAAGCAGTACAAACCAGTTCAAATTAAAATTTTCAATTTCACAATAATTTTCTGAAATTTAAAAAATTGCTTAATAGAAAATCCTTGAAACTTTTATGTAAAATATTATTATAAATATGATGTAAACGAAAATAACTCGTTCATTGATGTTATAAAAATACATGAAAATAGTTACTTACAATAGAAAAAAAAATCGATCGCTATAAATGATGCAAAAAAGATGGCGCATTACGAAATAAAGATAAAATAAGAATGAGAAATACGCAAAATGACATTTCTTGAGCAAAATAAATAATCGCTAAATATTTAAAAAATGCTTGAAACGACGAGGGAGGGGCGGGGGAGAGGGGTCACCCCCTGATTTTGGAGTAACTCGAAACGTTAAACTTTGTTCACAACTTCGTCCTCATTTGTTTAGTTCAAAACCACTACCACCAACGCCTCGGAAGAGTTTCTGAGTCGACTTTAGCACTTCTGAAGAAAAAAAAATCAAAAGTCCCTTTGATTTCCGCAATTATGTCACCATTCAAAGCGTCTTTAATCAATTTCTTACATTAATGCTCTAAATTCTTCCTAAACAATAGATTAAGTTTGAAAAAAAAAATCTCCAATTTTATAAATGGTGTTAGTCTTAAACAACTCAGATGTGCAACTAAAGTTTAATTTCAGAATTACAGGGAGGGAGGGGGGGGGGGGGCAGGCAAGAGTTCTAAAAATTACCTTTGGTTCAACGGAAATCTACAAAAATGACACAAAAACCGGTTTCTCCATCTCATATGTGTTTCCATGGTCTCCAATCCGGCAATATACACTCTATAACAAAAAAAAAAAAAAAAAAATCGCGCCACTGACGCCTACACACTGCCGAGCCAGATTACAGTGGTGCATGGCTCGATCGGGTTGGTATGGTGCCGAATGGGGATGTATAGTCTTTAGCTTTTAACTGTGTCATGACGATCATCGAAGACGTGTTTGGAGACGCCCAGGGCAGAGGAGGGATCTTGGTTTCACTTTTGTACGCCACACTGGCCCTCAACAAGGCATTATGGTCTTGGGTGCTATTTCCTTTGATAACTGGACCCCTTTGGTCGTAATTACAGGTACACTTACTACACAGTGGCACGTCGACGACATCCTAAGACTTGTTTTGTTGCCGTTCCTTTTGCAGTACCCTCGGCTGGTTTTCAGCAGGACAATGTAAGATAACATACGGCATGTGTTGCTATGCATGTCTGCAAATTTGTCAAACTCTTCTGTGGCCTGCTAGATCGTCAGATCTCTCTCCCATCGAGCATGTCTGGGATATGATGGGATCGCGATTGCCTCTGGCAAGGAATGTTATAACCTCGTCCGACAATTGCAGCGAATTTGTCCGGAAATACCGCAGGACAACCTCCGGGAGCTTTATCGGTGTTTCCCACGTCGTTGCTTCAGCTTGTATCTAGGCTAGAGGCGGGTCAATACCTTATTGAACTTGTTACTGTAACTCTGACATAAATTATTCAATTATTCTAAGAATTTAATCATTTACTATTCTGTGCATTGTCTTCCTATCCACCAATTTTCGTCTCAATCGGATCACTCTTTCTTGGTGCGTCGATTTTTTTGTTATAGAGTGTATGACCAAATGATCGTCAGTCTGAGACGCTGTATTAGTTTTGTATTGAAATAAGTAATTAAAAGACACAAAAAATGAGTAAATAGGCTTTTTAGAACACCCGATCGAAAACAAAAAGGGAAATTCACAACTGGAACGTACACACACCCCACATGCGAAATTTTAACCTTCTACAGCTTACAATTTTTGAGTTATGACTTATAAGAGATACATACGTACATCCAGCCGCAAGAAACAACGCAATAATTAACTTGTATAGTACCTGAATGTAGTATTAAAAACTCTCTCTGGGGTGACTAAAATAGAAATTCATACTGAAGTTTAAGGAAACAATTTTATATGAAAACAATAACTCTCTTTACTTTGCATTAAAAAGTGAAACAGCAAAGGTCTTTTTTTTCGAAAACATCGGCCAATTCCATCGGCTTTTCGATGCTTTTAAGGCCGATGGGCCGATGTTTCCTGCAAGTTAGCATCGGCCGCCGATGCCGATGCCGATGGCTAAATTGTCGAACCATCGGCGCCGATGCATCGGTCGAGTCCTATTTAGAATATTTATTAAAATCTACAAAATTAAGCATGTAATCAAAAGTATGATAGGATTGAAAATGATAGTTTTGATCATCTAAAAATGTTACGTCTCTTGTTGAAGTGCATTTAAAAGAATGTTTTTAAAATGTTATCCGTAACAAGAGTCATTACCAATCAGTAATTGACCAAGGTGTGAAAAAATGAGGACTTTTTGACATTTTTTTAAAAAAAATTTGTATGGTGGTGTGGAGGGAAGGGCGAAAAGAAGAAGAGGTCTGAATGAAAAAAGATTTGTATAACAAGGTCAAGTGATAGTGAAGGAGGAATCGAAGGAAGAGTTTTTTTTTTATTAGATTGTCTTCGTTTCTTTATTTTTTGGAGAGAATTTAAAATTTCGGGGGTGGATTTGTCCCGACGGTCTCCGCCCTGTCTACGGCCTTGCCAGGTAGCGTCTATATCCTTCACACACACGCATACACCACACACACGCCTACACACACATGTGCACACACTCACGCCTTCCTACAGACACAAACACACACACATACACATACACACACACTAACGCCTACACACACAGCACTGCATACACAACATACACACACACGCGCACCCACACACATGCGCCTACACAAACACACACGCGCATTCATAGACACACACGCTCGTGATTGCGAAAATCATAATTTGAATTCAAGATGCCAAAAATTCAAATTAATATATAATGTATTCAATATTATTCATATATATGTATATATATATATATATATATATTTTTTTTTTCTTTTTTTTTTTTTTTTTTTTTGTGGTGGTGTTGGAGTTCCAACATACTGAACTTAGAAATAAAATGCTGTATTTAACTTAATCACTTGTGGTTGCATTACATTTCCAAGTCCAACATATTAGAGCTGCAATACCACCATAAAATCAAAAATTAATAATTTCCACTTATGACAGTATTGAGGAAAGTCGCTGGAATTCTAAATCGGGTTGACTCATAGGTAATTCTAACCCTTTCACTGTATTCATAGTTTTGACGTTTCACAGTTGATTTGCTGATATTTGTTAGACCAACTGGCAATGTGGATTTCCTATGCATGGCAAATTAAACAAGCAAGCAAAATTTTCTTGAACTACACTATATGACCAAAAGTATTGGGACACTTTCAAAAATGCACATTTTTAAGGATTTCTCGAGAAATAAAAGACCAATTGCTTTGTAACTTTTGTCTCATAAAAGATATGTTTTAGCTGTCATTTTTCATCAAAATTTTTATCACCCATGCATTTAGGGGACCAGCAACAAACTGAGGGAAACAAAAATGTTTTATAATCATCGTTCTTCGTAAATGGATGAGAATAAGCTGTAAATTTCAGAAATTAGTTGCTTTACTATGTACAATTATTATACTTACTTTCGAAAAAATATCACTGATATTCATGAAGATATAAGCATTTCTCTCAGAACTACGAATTTTATTTGAAGGTTTTTGACTCATAACACGTAAAGTTTTCCATCAAAGCTTACCAAACTTTTAAAACATTTGAGAGCACACAAGAGAAGTATAACATTAAAATTTGAAAGTAAAATGTTGAAAATTTGATAAAATGTGGATATTTAAAGCAGTTAACTTTTCTCCGAGCATGCGCGAAAGATAGCAATTTATAACTTTCATAATCCAAACCCCAAAGAGATTCTCCAACTCATAATAAAATTCAAGTTGAATATCTTAAATATTCAGAAAGTTATCAGCGATATAATGAGCCGAATTTGAATAGATCTTGGATAGGCGACGATTCGTCAGGGGTCGTTCGCAAGTTTGCAACATTTACTTGCAATCGCATAGTGTGATTCATGATAAAAACAGATTATTTGCGAACGATCCCTCGCGAATCGTAGTCTGCTAAAGTGGTATTGAAATTCAGCTTATCAGAACGCTGATAACTTCTTGAATTTTTAAGATATTGAACTGAAATTTTATTATGAGTAGGAAAATCTAGTTGGGGTTTAGCTAATGAAAGTTATAAATTAATTGCTTTAAACGTTCATATTTCATTACATTTTCAATGTTTTAACTTCAAATTTTATTATTATGTTTCTCTAATATGCTGTCAATTATTCTGAAAGTTTGGAAAGCTTTGATGGAAAACTTTACGTGTTATGAGCCAAAAACCTTCAAATAAAATTTTTAGTTCTGATAGAAATTTTTTATGTCTTCTTGAATATAAGTGATATTTTCTAGAAAGTAAGTAAAACGGATGTTCATAGTGTGGTTCCTAATTTCTGAAGTTTACAGCTTATTCTCAGCAAATTACGATGAACGATGATCAAAAAACATTTTTGTTTTCTTCAATTTGTTGTTGGTCCCCTAAATTCATGGGGGATATAACTTTCAATTGAAAATGACAGCTAGAGCATACCTTTTATGTGACAAAATTTACAAAGCAATTGGTCTTTTATTTCTCGAGAAATCGTTTAAACTGAATTTTTGAAAGTGTCCCAATACTTTTGGTCATATAGTGTAAAAGCACACACCCATATGTACAAATACCGGTACTTATACATTATATAATACACGAGGCGGGCCACAATACAGATCTCTGTACATAAGGGGGAAACTCGTCAAAAAAACTTTGAGAAACCCAGAGTTATACTTTTGTGCAGTTTTACTGTAAATTGGGTTTTGTTACAACAGTATAATGTGCGCAAAGAAGATAATTCACAATCGGCTTGGCGGATTTAAGTTTGATGAAAAATTAAAAATATTGCACTCATAAAATCTTTAACTACAATGATTTGACGAATCTATATCGAAAACAAAAATCATTTAAAAATGCTGCATAGTGAATAGATGAAGCCAAGGACGTTTGAAGATCCAGGCATTTAAAGAAAGATGTTTGTGAAGGGTCAAAATCCAGTACTGTGTCGAAAAAAATAATAATAATAACTTAAAATAAGAAATAACAACGTCAAACAGCACCTTAACCCACTAACATTTGTCAGATGTCTTTTCATCTATGAGCTCATTTTTCCTGCATTGAAAAAGTCTTTCCTTGTAACGCCGAAACGCATGTCTGCAGTATTCTGCAATTTGTGTTTTTGAACGTTGATCTTTCTTACTTTACTTTTTTTAGCACAAAGGTATTTATTTATCTCAAACAATAACTTATCCGCCATTTAAAGAAAGTTGCGTAGGCAAAAACCATTACTGTAACGTACAAAAATCTCGTCATTAAGAGAAATATGTTCTGTGAATTAGTGAAAAGTATGTCGATGAGGAAAAAAAATAATTATGTAACTCAAAGATGCGCTGCTATGAATAGGCGAAAATTTGAAACTCAACTGGGTGTATGGACAATAAATGTCACTGAAAGAAAATTTACTTTAAGTTTTAATTATATAAATATTTTACATTTTATTCATGGTTCAAAGGAGTTTTTGTTTGTTTAGAGAAAACTGTGCTGTCGACAGTATTCGAAAAAAAATATATATATTTTTTATTTTCCTGAAAGTTTGCTTATTTTTTTGACTCCATGCAAAAAAAAAATAATAATAACTATTGATATGCCTTATAACCTAGAAATCTGGGGTTAAAAGTATAGTTGTAAAAGGAATAAAAGGGTAACATTTCAAAGTCAAAAAACTACTTTTTAATCTTTTTATTCCTAGCATTTGTTTCTCAAAATTATATTTCCCTTATAATTAATCTTAAATTTCGTTTATGATAGATTTTAGAAGTTTGAATTATATATTTTCGAATTCTGTTCTATCAAGATTAGATGACATGATTATCCTTAGATGACAATCCGACAATATGAAAGTTTGTGCTGCCATCTATTTTCAAGCAAAGGAACTACATCTTTCCATTTTTAAGGACTGATATTTCCAACTTAACCTTTTTAACAATACTAGGCCTGTCATTTAGGCGTGTCAGGAAAGGGTTAATTCCCCCCACCCCACCTCCCACTTTGATAAATTAATGCATTGACAGAAAGTATGTGTTTTTTATTGTTCTTGATGTATTTCGTACCGAAATTATAGCCTTCGCACCCCCCCCCCTCCCCCCCCACCAAAAAAACCGGAAAGGTTTGAAATGACGGGCCTGAAGACTATCTTCAAAGTTGAAAAAAGTCGAATAAAATTTGACGTAAAAATATAAAACTCAATAACATAAAAAATTGACTATAAATTTTAATTTTTTAAAAATTAAATAAATAACTATAAATTTTAATTTTTAGAAATAAATAACTGTCAAACTAAAAATTACCATACTCATGAGAATACAAAATTAGTTTTTAAGTTTTTTGAAGTCCCATAGATTAAATTTCATTTATCACAATCAGTAAAACTGACAAGTAACTTTTAAAATTTACTGACAAGCATGAGATACGAATTCTATAATTCGAATTAAAGTATAGCTCTGATAACAAGATATCTGACCTTGCGAGAGCTCATTTCTGCTTTGCGAATAAGAGAAGGAACTTCTGTATGAGTACAAGGGAAAAAATAACCAACGCATTAAGTTCATTGGCGTAGCAAACCGACTTTCCCTACCTCTATTTTAGCAAATGGAATCGTTCATTTCTTCTGTCATCAGATATCAGGATATCAGAGACAAACTATATACTCTATAAAAGTTCATTCTAAGGAAATGATGTTTATAGCTTCCTGATGATAAAAGTTAGCGAAGAGACCAGAGATGATACACAGAAAATTTGTCACTAAAAAAACTATGTAACACATTAAAATCTTACACAAAATTGTTGCCTCAAAACAATTCAACAACGCTGGAGTCAGAGCTGCTTTAAACAAAATTAAAATTTAACTCGTCTTGCGGAAAAATTTCTAATTGTTTCCACTAACTAATAGCAAAATTTCTTGCATCAACCTTGACAGATCTTGATATTATACCGACGGCGTCACCGTCAGTATTGACGTGTTTCATACTGCATGAAGGTTGCATAAAGATTAAAAAGCAATATTGTAATAACAACACGTATGCAACAATGCATTCATCTTAAAATACCAATATTGATATTACCTTACAATATCAGCATTGCATGCATGTTGACGCCGTCAGGATGGTATTGATTTCATGCTGTCGCCGTCAAGGTATTTAGTACACAATAGAACAGGTGGACCTTCGTTGATAGATGCACATGCGCACAGTTCATTATACCCAGCGTCCCTTGTATTGCTGGCATGTTATATGTTATCTTCCTCCTTCGAACTTCGATACAGTAGGTCCAGAAGCTCAACACTGCACGTGGCGTTGCAATCTTTAGGCTTCGATAATTTAGTTGCTATTTTATTAGTGTGAAGTATTATTTTTTTAGGAATAACTTATGAACGACTAATAACTGCATTTGTTTATTAATATAGTGCTAGACAAACCTTATCGCAGGCGAAAAAAAATGTTTTTCGCCCTAGACTTTGAAACGAAGGACATGCAGCCCAGAATTTCATATTATCACTTCAAACTCCCGAGCAAGACTAATTTTACGCAATGATTATTTGTGTTATTCTTTAGGTAAAATTCAAATGTTTTGTCCAGGGGACATTTTCAATGCTGACATCCACTCGAAATGTACTTAATTTTATTTATTTAATAATTGCTATCTAAACTCAAGAATTAAATTTCACCCTTTAATTATTTCTGTTATTCTTCAAGACTAATTTTCTAGCCTAAGAATATTTTCCTAAAGCTGACATCTGATCGAATATTCATATAAAGATATTAATAGTACTCGCAATTTCATTTAAAAAATGAAAATTTCTTCGTTTTGCGTAATAAATGCTTGACTTATTTTATAAATTCATGCTTCAAATTGTATTATCAAGACATAAAATGCCTGGTTAGAGAAAAATTGCGGAAGTTTTTATTTTTATAGCACATTAAAGATCTTTAAATCCTTATATATTATTTCTGTAGCCTGTTTTTGGTTTCTACGCCAAATTTCCCTCAATTCTTGATCGATTTCTTTGATTTACGGCTAATTTTATAGCTTATGGTGCTGGCTACTGACGAAAAATAGACCCAAGGTCTAAAAATTGTTTCTTTTAACCGAAAAACCTGTTTTAAAGAACCAGAATAAGGTTTTCGGTCAAACTTATAACTTTAATTTGCGTCAAGACCGACAGAGCTGAGTAGCTTGATCGGCAGAGCGTTCTCTTCGTAACCAGGAGATTACGTGTTCGGACCCACGTCCGACAATCTGCACCAAAAAAATTAGAGAAATATCGCGCATTACACTGAATTAAATTAATAACTAATAAGAGGGAATAGAATAAACGAGAAGAAAATGCTCCTTGCTGATATGAAAACATTCAGTGATTTTGTGCTAAATTACTTCGAAATTGCACGTGTTTTTTTTTTTTTTTTTGAAGCTTTGGCTCTTGAAAGAAAATTAAAGCATAATGTAAGCGAAAATATAAGTAAGAGGTTTAAGATTTCAGACTACAATAGAATTGTTTTTTGTTCAGAAAAAAAAATAATAAATCGTACATTGAAATATATATTCTTCTAATGAGTTTTTGACTCTTTGTACAAATAAATAAAATAATACCTCAATTTGAAGGGTAAAATATATATTTTTTCTTCTTTTTGCTAAAAAACAAATAGCTTATCACATTTTTACTACATTCGAAAAGCTACGCTTAAAAAAGAGCATAGTTCAATTTATTTTGTATTTTAACAAAGGGTGTTAAATGATGAACACGTGCCTGCCATCTAAGTTATAACGGCTTAAGCAGTCTGCGATAACAAATTGTAAAAATTTTCAAAAATAAAAACATTTTTCATCAATATCTTATCTTATATATTAATCCCCTCTCATTTTAAAACTTATCAGGCTGGCCAATGACGAAAAAAAGACTTACGGTCGAAAATTCAAGTTTTCGAAATCGCCTCTTGCTGTTTCAAAACCTTGATGCTGCCTGTAGTTCTTATGCATTTTTTAAAGCAAAGTTCTAATGCAGTTTTCCATTTTTTTACGTCGCTTTCGGCAAAAAAAATAAAAATAAAAAATAGCCTGTGTGTGTGTTCATATTTTAATAAAGCTTAACAGCACTGGACTTAGTTGTTCGGTTTAATTGATAAGTTTTTTTCGGTAGAGCGTTCGGCTATAAACTATCTGAACTTCGGGCAAGCTTGGGCTGTCCGACATAATATCAAATTTATATTAGTATTACTCATTACATGTGCTCATAACATACACACCTAATAAAATAAATGCAGTGGGAATGCTACTTGGTGTTTCGACTCCTTTATGCAGGCTACAGTTATCATTCGGATAAGTTGATTGTTAATCGAACTGTGTTCTTTGACTACATCCAGACCACTCAACATAATGTAGGCATAGAAAAGTATTAGATTTACCTATAGAAATCCTTTTTGTGCAGAAAAACATTTTTATTGTATGCTAAAATGTAGATGTTTCTAATAGCAGTGTTCGACCTTTTGTACAAACGAAAAAATACTACGCCTGATTATAACTACGAGTTTCACTCAGTAAACCTTTAATTTTTTATTCGCGCGAATACGATATACGAAAGTATTATCAACTTCATTAGCAAGAAATTATTTTCTACTCCTCTGCGTTCTGCTGAAAAAAAAAATACATTTTGTCTACGTTCGAAAAATTACACTTAAGAACGGACTCAGTTCAACTGGTTTTGGTTTTGAATTTTAAGTGTTCGATTAAAAGAGAAACATGTGAGGGCATTTAAGCCGTAACGGTTAAAGCAACCTTCTGTGTGAAATAGTTCAATATTCAAAGATAAAAACACTTATTTTCAATCAAATTTATTACTTCTCTAGAATGTTTGTTTCAATCGCTACATGAGATCTTCGTCATTCTTCAATCAAATTCCATGCTTTGCGAAGAATTTTAAATCGTATCATGCTGGTTAATGACAAAACACAGATGCATGATCTTATTTTTTTTTTTGGCAAAAAGCTTTTTTGCTGTTTTTTACTACGCATTCCTTCAATGAATAGCTTTCGAAAAGGAAGGCGCAATTGCTAAGTTTGTTGGGGTGTCGGGCAGTTAGTTAGAATGGAGCCAATTCGAATACGTGCCAATAAATATCTCTTTAATGTTTCTTTTTTTCCCGTCAGATGCTGACATGTGCAGGACTGTATTTAAACAAATGTTTTTTCACATGCACAATTATTGCTTTTTCACGAGTCACCACTCAGCCACACTTTTAATGACATTTATGTTTGCATTGAAAATATGTACGATTAAAAGGGGAGCTATGATCAAATTATCACAACGTTGTATTTAACGAGGTTTTGTTACTGATGTCTTCAAATTACATGCCTTCTCTTGTGCGCTTACTTTTTTCCGTTCTTCTTCATAATGTTCTTTGAAATTTCTTAAGAGCAAAATGCCTGATGAAACGATTCGAAGCACAGTGCGGAGTTCCGCACGGGTCGACTAGTTGTATTCATAAAGTGTTTGAGCATATTGTGGACGATATCATCGTCGACGGTTTAGAGGGGGTGAAGGTGGTGACCCCATGAGGGGGGTGCTGGATTTTGAAAATCAGTGGGGGTGATCGAACACAGAGTGTGAGGGAGGGATCAAAGAAAAAAAAAACTTTTCAAAACGTCACTTTGAAGAAAATGTGCTTCAGTTTTGTAAAGAGAAATACCTGAGGGAAAATATCAACTTTTAATTAGGTTTTCACCACCGAATAATTCCACAAGTACGAAAAAAAAAAAAATAATGATATATTTTACAGGAGAAAATTAGATAGAATCATACGTTATTGAAAGCGAAACATAGATCAACTTTGTTTTTTGCTTTTTTTATTATGCTTAGCTAAATATTTAAAAATACTTAAAGAAAAGTACAAAATCAACCAAAAAAAAAAATGCACCGATATTTTTTTTAAATATGAGAGAAAGTGAAAGTTGTTCAATAATAATTATACTAGGACTAATAGATTCCCCTTTCTTTTATTTTCTGTTTTCTACTGCTTATTGGTATTGGGAGTGCCCGGTACTCCCAATGATATTTTGGGGAGTGCTCGAGAACCGCAGCGCCCCCGAAGTCGGGGGCCCTTCCCATGACCTTTCCTTTGTAGGTCCCAGAGTAGATCTTCATCAAATCGTACGTTATTTCTTTTTGGGATAAGTGTTTATCGCCATGATGTGCATGTGAAGTATTTTATGCTGCTAAAATTAAATTCCAAAAAAAAAAAAAAAAAACATAAATTGAAATCATTTGCATAAGAAATGGAATAGATACATAAAAAATTATTTTAGAATGTTTGGCATTCGAATATTTTAATTGCAAACCGATCCATTTAAGTTCAAGTTAAGTTTATTTTTCAAAAACGATCTCGTTAGTAAAATGTCCAACTATTTTAAGTTTCAACAAATTTGCCTGTTCTAAGACTTCGATTTAATTAGCTACTCCCCCCCCCTCTCTCTCTATTTATCAATCTGATTTGATAATATATCACCAGATCAACGGTTCATTAAATAAAGTAACGCCAGAAGTTCTGATAATAAATCTAATCATTTCGTGATTATTTAGATTAAGGCTAAAAGCAGTTACGATCTTAATTGGAAGTTCACTCCTGTACTTTTGATAATTTTTGACTACTTTACTTAATGGCAGAAGTCATCACATAAAGTAGGCTGCCGGAGAACAACACTTTATTTAACGATTTTTGCACTTATTGTGCCATTTTGTTTTCTTATTATTCTATATATTGCGTTTCCAGTTAATGACTTTCGTTGATTGAACGTAATGGAAATAGTTATGGTACGCCGATGTTTATTTTTTAGCTTAACTAATGGTTACTGCGAAAGGCTTCGGTTAAGAGATTATGGAGTAGTTTTCGGACGCAATTAACAAAATTATAAAACTAATGGCAATATAATCAGGTTTAAAAAAGTAGTTACTAAAACTTAAATATTTACTGAAAGGAAAGAAAGGCATACGATTTATGATATATTCAAGTTTTTCTTTACCTGTATAGTTTTCGTGATATATATGTTAGCTATTAGATATACATTAAGGAAAGTGGTTTCTACAAAACCCTAGTAAAGCGGGGGGGGGTGAGGTTTAAACCAGAATATTTGACTTGTAACTGGAGACGTAAACCGTTTTTTTTTTTTTTTTTTTTTTTTTTTTAATATGCTTATTTAAAAAGTTATGATTAAACACTTCGTAAAAACAATTTAGAGAGGGGCACCCCGATGGGAGGTCATATTCTGACCTCCCAAAAATTTCCTTATTCGGCAAAATTGGAGACAAAGAGGGAATACTTCATTTTATTTTTATTTTTTACTCTCCTCAATAGACATAGAGTAAAGAAATTTAAGTACAGAGGCCACGTTTATGGTAAAAAGAAGACAAGGACGGATCCAGAAATGCTTCAAGAAGGAGCTTTTCAACTTACCTTTTACTAGGTATCTGATTACACATGCTGGGGGAGTGGTTGAAACAGCATTTTTATGAAAAACAGCTAAAATATACAGATTTTGCTACTAAAATTCTCAAACCTCTCCCTTTCCTTTTCCGTTGAAAGTGGTAGTTTAAAATTGCGTATTAGAGCTTCAAGTTCGTAATAATTCCGGGGAAATGTTTCGAAACTTCCTCTCCCTAACATAATCGAAGATCGACAAAAATTCCATTTTTTGAGAATCCAGTTTCGAGAAATTAGCGGAGGAAAGTTACTAAACCCATTTTTTCCCCAAACGCAACCTGCGATGTCTGCAGTCACGTTTTTAAGCCTTCAATTTTGCGAAATGTTCGATTAAGACCTCTAAACGCCTCTTCCTAACATCGTCAAAGATAGTCTAAAATTGCCTTTTTGAAACTTCAATTCCGAAAAGTTTCTGGGAGGGAGATTTAAATGGAAAAAATGCCTTTGCAGAATCCCTCAAGGGAGGAGCAATCGCCCCTTCCTAGAATCTGTCCATGAAAGGAAATGAAATCGAAACAAAATTTGTGGGATACATCGATGTGAAAATAGGAAGGTTATCACCAATCTTGCAAATGGACCGAATGAAGTAGCTGGATGATTGATTTGCATTTTAGTTAACGTTTAAATGCAATTTAAAAAACGTGTTTCATTAACTTGCAATAATACCTAAGTTTAACTACCAATTCAGATTCAGTTATGAAATGTTTTGAATCACCCAATATATGTTGCATGATCTTGGGATACATTGGTGAGAATTCCAGCTTCAATTTCTTAGTATGCGCATGTCCTCTCTATCTTACTCTATGTCATTAAATGTAGGTATGAGTACTTGTTCCTATTTTATGAACAAGCTGGAATTGATGATGTTCCCCTTCCCGAAAAATCAATTTTAGGGCATCCCTGAATTTAGAGTGTGGCTCTGGTAACTTGATGCAAGCTCCTTTACAGTGTGGGGTGAGGAAAAAATTCTTATTAGATTGGCGCAACGCCGACGTGAAGAAGCTTTGAAGAATGGGTGTGAAGAAGCTCCCCCCTCTCCCCATTTTGACAAATGAAATCGTTTGTTTGTTTGTTGATGAAGATTTTGGAGATTTAGACACTATGTAGTTGACAAGGTTGCACAAGGGAACACATACAATAAAGGGAGGTTTGCAATAAAATATGTTACGAAATTTTCATTAAAAAAAATAAATAAAAAAATAAAAATAAAACAGGTTTCTATTTATATAGGGCTTTTTTCCACCATATGGGGGGAAAACGAAAAAAATCGATGAATCATTGAATAATGGCTGGAAACTTTAGTTTTTCGAGTTTAATGTGAAAAATTTTCTAGGGGGAGAGTTCCAGAACCCCCTTTTTTTGTAACATCGTTAAATTTAGTCTGCAATTGCGTTTTTGGAACTTCAATTTGTAAAAAATGGAGGGGAGTGGGTATTTCATGTACATAATATGGTACTTTATATGCCCCCCCCCCCAGGTAAGAACTTTCAAAACCAAAACATCCCTTCCCCGGGACCTTAAATATTTTTATGAATATGTGAAAACTTTTTGTTTTCCAAAAAAAAAAAAAAAAATCCTTGATCAGGGTTGCCACAAAAGTTCAAGAATGAAATTCCCTGACATTTTCAGGCTTTCCAGTCGCTTTTAGAAAAAATTCCCGTTTAATGAATGCCGACTTGCATTATTAAATACCAATGTAACATATTTTCAACGCAAGTAAACTTACTGTATGAACCAAATAATGCTTAAATGATCAATAATTGTAATCTATATTTGGGTTAAATTAAGACAAACTAAAAATTTAATTACATTGATTACAAAAAGACTGAAATCTCAAACACACCAAGCAAATTTTTGGCAAAGCCTGTTTCAATGTTGGCATGTTACCCAAAAACGTTTTAACCTATAAAAGCAAAAATTTTGAGACTTTAAGTTTTTATGAACATCATTCATTTCATGGAAAAAAAATGCAGAATGAAGTTCCTTAAAATACTAATAAGACCACAGATCATTGCAGAAAATACTCATGATTTCTAACTAAGCATGTGTGTGTGTGGCTTGGATTTTTTTTTTTTTTTTTCAGAAGAAGCAAGATAAAATGTAAAGATATAAATCAGAACTTAATGATTTTCGTATGGACATTTCTTTTTCTTTCTTTCTTTTTTTTTTTTTTTTTTTTGTAACCTTATTGCATTCAGTACCCAAAAATGAGCTTGAACTTTCTTTCTCTCGCTTAGGAGGGAAGCAGGAAAATTTATGTATCTGGTACGCAACATTTACTCTACTTCAGCATTTTTCCTCAAATGGCACAGCAGTTTCACTTATCAGATCTAAAAATTGGGAAGGAATTCCATGACATTTACAGAAATTTCAATATTTTGTGGTTTCCCCTGACCATTTTAGGTGATTTTCATTTTCCCTGACAATTCCAGGTTTCCCATGTTTTCCAGGTGCATGGCAACCCTGTTGATGTACACATAAGAGTCCTTAAAAGTAAAAGCATTTATAATTTTCTATGACGATTTAACAATTGTCCATTTATTTTTACAGGCGAATGAAAAGACATTTCTACTAACAAGAAATATTTTGTTGGATACACAAAATTATAAACTTTTTTTTTTTTTTTTAAAGTAGAACGCCTGCTAAAAGCAAAGGAATTTAGGTGAGAGCCATACGTATAATTTTGCTTCTTGCAAAACATCTTTTATGCAATTAGACAGGGCCGGATTTAGGGGAGGGCAGGTGGGGCTGCTGCCCCGGGGCCTCCACAACAAAGGGGCCCCCACCATAATTTTTTTCAAAATATCCTAACTTTCACGGGTCAGCAAATTTTACGTTTTTTCTCCCCGATAAATTATAATAATAATAATATAAGAAAAATAAATAGCAGTAACCTTCAGGATGTATTTACTATTAAAGTGCTGATCGAAAATATCGGATACATACATATATATCAAAATATTCAGATATATATCAAAGTATTGGGTATTTTCGAAAATATGATGATCTTTTCGAACCCTGATTTAGGGGCCTCCACTCCTTCGTTGCCCCGGGGCCTCCACATTTCCAAATCTGGCCCTGCAATTAGACATTAAAAAGTAATTAAAAACTATTATGTCAACATCAACCGTCTATAAAGCTATGCTACACAACTAGTGATGTGCAGTGCCATTTTAGAAATTTTCAAAAAATGTTAATATTTTGAAAGTTGAAGTTATGCTCAGGAAACCACAAAATATTTGCATGTACCACCTCCAAGAACCTTGTCTATAATTAGTGATGCAATTTGACTCGTTCAAGAGTTGCTTCGAATTTTCACTAGTTTGTTTAAAGGAAAAGAAATAATAATGAAATATGTAAAGAACCAAATTAGTCAAGAAATTAGCAGTTTTAATTGATAAATTTTAATATAAAATTATTATTATTATTTTAAACAATTCCATGCCTTATTTCTTTTTTTTAAAAATACAGAGTAATTATTTAATAATAATTGACACAAAACTGATTTTGAAAGATGAGGCAAACCAGCAAAAATAATATTAATAATAATAATAAAAATGTGCACTTTTTTTTTTTTTTGAAAATTCTCTACAAATTTTCAGTAGCTGATAAAATGGATGAAAAAAAATAATTACCTACATTTAAAATTTTTATTAACTTTTCTCAAAGCCGCATGCGGTTTTGTATTTTCAAATGATTTGTACATTTTAAGATACCAGTATGAAAATAATAGGTAATTTTAAGATTTCCCAATAGCTTCTTGCTTTAAAATTTTGAGCATAACCCTCTGCTATCAGTAACTTTCGGCACTAGTATTGGGTTGAAATTTCATAGCATTCTGAAATAGCAGTAATCTATGAGACCTAACCTCCCCTTCAGTGTCAGTTTTTGGTACAAGCACATATGGCTCTTTCATTAGGTAAACGGAAATTGATTCATCCATCGGACTCATGTTATGCTGTGAAGAGATGCAAAAGGTTTTAGATAAAGTTGAAAGTCAATCTGAATGTATGAAAATTTGAGCAATGAATGACCTGGGGAAGATGAGAACTGAAAAACGTGATTTAAAACTTTTATGCCAAGTGTTAATAAATCTACACTACATGACTGGGCCATTTTGGAAAATTTCAAAAAAAATATTAATATTAGGAAGTTTAAATTATGCTCAGGAAACCACAAAAAAGGAATACAATTCTTTGAAATACAAACTAATGTTTTAGGTATTGTCCGAAGTTTTCTGCAATGTCCTATATTCAATTTTCTGGTAATAAACTTTTTTGCACATATTAAATAACTAAGATAAAAGCATTTTGAAAAAGGATTCGCTTTTATTATTAATTATAAAAAAATAACGAGATTTTTTTTTTCCAGACATCTTAAACTTGGCAAAATTTCCTTGAAAAAATGCTTAAATCGATATAAAATTCAAAAAAAAAAAAAAATATTCTCACTTACAAGTTCAAGGAACATCTAAGGAAAGTAATAAAATTGTATTTTAACTAAATATTTTTTAAAAAAATAATAGTTTAAAAAACTAAAAACACACGCTTTCTTAGCAAAATGAACTAAAAAGTGAAAAATAATCTTTGGATGATAGTAGTTGACCAATCACTTAATTTTAATGTAATACAAAAAAGCGTGGGGGGCTTCTTATCAGTTGTCTTGAATTTCTTCCATTTGTTGTCCAAGCAAAAATGTAAATAGACAGCACCCCACGCTTTTTTGTATTACATTAAAATTAAGTGATTGGTCAACTACTATCATCCAAAGATTATTTTTCACTTTTTAGTTCATTTTGCTAAGAAAGCATGTTTTTTTAGTTTTTTAAACTATTATTTTATTTTTCTGTTTTTTAGTCTTATGTTGAAGAATTATCAGGCGATGAAATTATTTATAAAACCAGTGCGAGGTAATATCTTAAAGTTAAGACAAGGGCACCCCGGTGGAAAGCTACTGTGAGTCATCGATGCATGTTTGCTGAAATCATATTTATATTACTTTGGAAATTTGAGATGCATTTGAATAAAAGTTTTGTTCAACAATGGTCTGATCAGCAATGAATTTCCAATTGAAGGCTCACCTAAATTTTGGCATGAAATTAGTTAAAAACAATTATAGTTCATGTTCTAATTACCTTGGAACATTGGAACAAATTTTGTCTGATGCAGAAAAATTAAAGGTTTTTGTAAATATTTTTAAATAATTTTTGCGAGCATTTTTTAATGTATTTTTTTTTAATTTTCCCTTTTTTCACATTGTTGGATCTATACCAAAATATTGATTAAAATTGGAGGAAACTAACAATTAAAAGAGTTAATTAATTAATTTGATTATAGAATGTTGCATTGTCATCGGGTCTGACAATTTCAAAAGAATTCGATCGCAGGAAGTGGGCGAAATTTGAGATGCAAGATTCTGTTACAAGATATATACATACATACATATATACATACAGGTGAAGCTAATAAAAGTGTGTTAAAAAAGAAAGCAGTGTGATCTTTGAGACCTTACATCCCCTTTCCCCAGTTACTAGGTAGTCTGCAGTTTGGTTCACTACTTGTGCATCTAGCTTGCAAGATATGTAGAAGAGACAAACTCGAAATTGCATTGCATTGCATGACTAGAAATGCCTACTGCAGTTGATGGTGTTAGGGAGAACAATACTGCCGTGTGCAGGTAAACGGCAGTATCTGCGGAAATGAGTTTTCAAGATATTTGAAGAAACGCGTTTTGGATACAATACTAACAAAAGGGAAATGGTGGAATTAAACGTCTTTTTCGCGCCTTTTTTCATCGGAAACCAAATAAGCGAGCTTGTACAATGAAGCTTACGTACGATAGATGACAAAAATGCAAAAAATTGAAAAAAAATGAAAATTTTGCAGTTACTGCCCTTTACCTGCACACGGCAGAATAATTTTACAACACGAAAATTTTACTTTAGACCACTGCACGAATGTAAAATTTGTATTGGACACCTGTTTTGTTGGGTATTTGTTTTGGAATTTGAAGATACTTGAAGAGTTTTGCCTGAGTTACAATTTAATGTTGAAAAACTAAGAAAGGACAAATAGTGGCACCCCAACCATTGACATTGTGAAAGCGACTGGTAAAACATGCCAACCTGACTATCTTAAATTAATTTGTATTTAGTTCTTTGATTCTTTGAGTTGGTTAGTTCTAATAACGATGTGTTCAAAATCAAGTTATGTGCAGTAATATTAAATATTGTATATAAGCTTGATATTTCTGTTTATTACCAGCTTCAGCTCTCCTAGCCTGATCTAGCTTCAAATTCTGATTTTCAAATTATACAACTTGTAATGACCACAGATGTTAGTCATGGTGGGGGGGGGGGGACATGAACTGACATCAGTCTTCAAAGGGGGGGGAGATGCTACAAACAATTAGAAAGTTAAGCTAAGTTGCTTTCTTTACATATCTTTTCATTCATAAGCTCTCTCACACTTTTTCTTGAAGAAGAGCTTTTGGAAGTGATTTTTGAAATCCCAAAACGTTATATTTTACATGTAATTATTATTATTATTTTTACAATTTTGATGTTGTTCCGATATTTTTTAGCATTTGGAACAAAAGTAAATACTTTAACTGTAATTAGAGAATTGTTGAAAATAAAAATACTGAGTGACACACATGCTGGAAATTGTCTATATTGTTTCACTGAAAAACGTGTGTGTTTATTATCTTTACTAATATTATAAAGAGAGAGGACAAATTTTTGTGTGTTTATATGTTCGAGGTAATCTCCGGAACTATTGCAACTATTTGAAAAATTCTTTCACTGTATGAAAGGTGCCTTCTTACTGAGTAACATAGGCTATAATTCGAAAAAATCCGATAAACAGTTCTTTTTTTATTCCAATTTAGGTGCAAATTTCACGTAAATTGCCTAATATTGGCTATTAAAGGGGTGATAAATTATTTGCACATATTAATATTTTATATCGTTGAAAAAGGTAGAATTTTCCGCGTTCTAAGCAATTTGTTTCAATTCTCTAACTTCATTACGACGGGAGCAATTTGCGTTTTTATCTCGAACTTTTTTAGGCTTAGCTGAAATTTTGGCAATACTTTCTTCATTAAATCTATCAATAAAAAGTGAAGGAATTGTCCTACAGTTTTCTTTTTGACACCATTGAAAAAAGCGACATTTTTTACTCCAGAAATATCTCGACCTGTGGTCGAAAAAATAACCTTCTATCTCCAAAGGAAATAAAGTTACAAGCCGTTAAAAATAGAGTTCGAATAAATCTAATCTCCATTAAAATTACTGATGTTTTGTTAGCATTGCCATGGTTACGTCTTTTAGTTTCGCTTCATTTTAATTTCTTAAAGATCCACAAACTTGGCGCCACGTAATCATAAGCAATGGGGAAATGTTTTCGCCAATTCTGCATATTTTAGGATCTACGTTATGATAATTCTTCCAGACAATGTAGAAATTGCAGGAAGAGTTTGAAAACTAGGAGTCTTAGCAATTTTCCCAACTGTCACCAAATTTGGGGACGCCAAAGATCAAGGGCTAATGTACTTCGGCCATGGCCTTGCTGATAGTGACAGAAGCAAACAATTATAGCCCATAATTGACGTTAGCGCCAAACCCCCAGTTATTGAAGTATCTTCGAAATTACTAATGAAAAGAAACCAGTGAATCTTAAAAGCAGGAGGGATGGAAGTTGTATTTGAACACGCTTTTGCATTTAATTTTAAAGAAGATCATTACTATGATTTAGCTTTCAAAACTTAATGATATCCAAACAAAACATCAATGTGAAAAGTAGCCAAGTTCGATCGAAATTAGGTTTTGGGTAGACGGTGTCACTAACAAGATTCTGATCTCAACGGATAACAAGTTCCATAGCAGTTCCTCATGGAAATTGGACTGCTTCAATTCATTTTGAAAACAATTTTTTACTTTCTTTGATCCCAGATTTAAACTTGGCAAGTTACTGTATAATTGGAGCAGTCAAATGTTTTGGAAATTGTTTATTGACGACCACTTGCAGCAAGTTTAAAATCCGGAAAAGAAAATAAAAAAATTGTTTTCTACTAACTTCTAATTAATTGAAAAATATGGGCCAGTCCAACTTCTATGAGGAAGAGCTATGAAACTTGGTACCCGTTCAGATATAAACTATTTTATCGGTGACACCGTCTACCCAAGGCATCATTTTGATCAAACTTGGCTTCTTTTCACATTTATGTTTTGTTGGGATTTTATTTTACAGCAATCCACAGCGTTTGGTAATGTCCACAGCCCTGCTATTTTAATTACAATAGAGAAAAAAATGTCTTTTAGTTCAGAGCAATTCCATGTGTAACGGAAAGACAGTTTTTTTTTTTTTTTTTTTTAAGGTTTAAGCGATTACAGTGAAATTATTTTCATTTCGGCTGACTTTTTTTTTTCTCTGCACTTCATTGTTAAAATATGAAAAACAAGAAAGAGAAAAAATAATAATATTATTTTTTCCTCAATGTTTTTGCTATTTTTTGCTCCGTGATGAAATGACACTTTTCTTGAACAAATGTTTTTGGACTTCTTAGAACAAAACGATATTTTTGTGAAATTGTGTAACAATTCAATCTTTTAACTGACGAATATTTTTGTTACAGAGAAGTAAAAATAAGAAACTGTTAATTTTAATAATTTTTCATGCACTGGATGACAAATTCAAGTTTATGCGTTTTGACGGAATGACTGCAGTGGAGCGGCATTTAAATTCCATTCATTACTATAAAAATGACCATATCTTTAATTAAGTTGAAAATCGTTGCCTTTAACTTAAATGACACTACTATTGTTGTTTACGTGTCTATAGTTAATAATAATGGAAGGATTGAGGGCCATTGCTTCGAGATTTTGAACTTTTTTTTATTTATTCACACATTAAGACATTATGAGAATGATTTTCAGCGTAAAGAAAGGAAATACACCACTCAGAGCATCCAAAGTTATTGAACCCACGTTTACCAGTATTTGAAGCGAAGTTTCTTTCACAAAGCCCCAGGGCATAATGAGCGATATTAGTTTACATTTTTCTTTGCCAAAGAAAAAACATCCACTTCACTTGCAAAAGGGCTGGGTTCCAGCAGCGTCTTCGCTTGACGCATTAGGCGCTGAGCAGTTCAGTCTAAGATTATTGCTTTAAAGCAACCGTAAATGTAATTCATTGTTTTGGCGATTTGTTTTGGAAGAAAAGAAACTTTTGATTTGTTTTATCCGAGTGAAATGTACGACATTTTCTTCTTCTTTCCTGACGATGATTTTCAAATGTTCCACTGGATGTTTTTTTTTTTTGCTTTTTTCCTTAGACGGATGGATTATGAAAGCGTGGTTGCTGGGCGAGTTTGGTGATGAACAATAGAGTTGCGGAATATTTTTTACATTTGAAAGATATTATTCGATGTATTTTTTTGTTTACTTGGCGAAATATTTTAAATTGCAGTAAAAACCGCTTCACTCACTAAATAGAGTTTTAAAGCAACTGTAAATCTAATTTAATGATTTGACGAAAAGTTTTAACTTCCAAAGAAACTTTAATAGTGTTACAAATTCTGTAAATAGTAATTATTGTAGGAACGTAACCTGTAAATAGTTTCCCGTAATGAATATACAACCCCTTTTTCATTCGGCTAAATTATACGATCCCTATTTTCTTTCTTTTCATTGATAACGGTCTACTACTTTACAGAAGCGTGTGGAATATTTGAGAAATTTCTTTTCGGTGTATTTAAGCCGTTAGCGATGGATAAAACAGTTAGTTTCGATTCAGATTTCGAACGGAGAGCATTTTGCTCTGTTTATAGCGAGGCATTTCGCTGTGTTGTTTTCGTATTTGGAAGTAAATACGTGTGTAAACGTTGAGTTTACGGTGTTGTGTGATAATTGCTTAATTGCTGATGAATAATTTAGCAGTTGTTGAATATCTTTCCTGTACATAGTGTAAATAAATTTCCTGTGTTTTTATCAAGAACTGTGTCTTCATTTCAAAAAAGTGGAAGTCGCACCGAATCCGTTACAATTTGGCGCCCAACGTGGGGCTACTTCAGGACTTTCTTGCAGTAAGTGTGACTTTGGACATTTTTTCATAAAGACTTTTTAAATTTGAACTTTATTTTTATGGTGATTACTCGCGCAATGGATGAACAATTAAAACAACTGCTTGATGCAATCAACTCTGTGAAGAGTGATATGGCGGCTAATCAAAACCAATTGAAAAGTGATTTAACGGTGCTGAAAAATGACCTAGTTTCTAACCAAGAGGAAATTAAAAACGATCTTACTTCGGTAAAGACCGTGATGGAAAATAAATTTAATGAGATAGAGCATCGAGTTGATGCTATTGAAGGAAAGTTTGAGGCAGTTGAAGGCCGATTCATAGCAGTGGAAAATAAAATCGAAGAGAAATTTGAAGAAAAATTGTTACGTTGAAGGCCGATGCAATGCTGTAGAAAATAGACTGGAAGAAGAAGATAGAAGATTTCATCTATTTAAAGAAGAGATCTTTAAGGACGTGGAAAGGATATTGGCGACCGCGGAAAGCAGCTCTGTACAGTTTGGCGCTCCCACATCGGTTGCTCGACTGTCCATTAAACTTGCCACATTTGATGGGAAAACTTCGTGGCAGGTTTACAAAACTCAATTCATGATAGTGGCGGAAGCGAACGGATGGGACTCTGCTACCAAGGCCTGTCATCTTGCAGCATCCCTGAGAGGTGACGCAGCGGACATTCTCCAGACCCTTCCAGACAGCCAGCGCCTGGATTTCGCCGCCCTCACAGCTGCGTTGGAGCTTCGCTTCGGTGAGAAGTGCCAGAAAGATTTCAGCCGACTCCAGTTGAAGTCCCGTTTCCAGAAAACTGGGGAAACCCTGCAAGAGCTTGCGTCGGACATCGAGAGACTGTCTCATCTTGCTTTTTACGACTGCCCTGCGGATGTTCGAGACAACCTGGCACTCAACTACTACATCGACGGGGTTCGAGATCCGGAAATCCAGAAAGCTCTACGGATGGCGGATGTCAAAGACCTGAATTCTGCCGTTGTGTATGCGATGAGATACGAGGCCGCCCAAGAAGCAACCCGTGTGGATCGCCATCTAATCCGGACTCAGGAAGCTGATGAGTCTGATTCCAGGTCGTCCCACCTCGCTGAACTTGAGAGACAACTCGGTGACTTGACAAGACATTTGAGCAGCATAACAGCCCAAAAGAAACAAGAGCAGAAGTGCTGGAAATGCGGTAGTGAAGGACACCTGCGAAGGAGTTGTCCGGCTCGCCAAGCTACGCGAGGGAAGGAAATCACCACCACTAAAGCTCTGCAGATTTCCTCTTCTAGTAGTGGCAGTGATGGACTTTTCATTTACGCACATGTAAATGGGAACCCCTGCAGACTGATTGTTGACACTGGAGCCAATGTGACAATCATTAGGACAGATGTGGCTCGTGAATTTGGATTGAAACTGCTGTGGACATCGCCACGCGTAAGTCTCCAGACTGTGACAGGTGACAAAATTGAGATTGACGGTAAAGTGGACTTGGAAATAGTGTTTGGGAATGCCACCTACCATCATACGGCATTCGTCGCTAATATCACGGACCCCTTCATTCTCGGATTGGACTTTTTGAAGAAATATGACTTCACTCTCGACTTCAAGACTAATGAGCTGCACTCGATGAGAGAAGACATAGCCGTTTTCCCTGCAGAGAGTGATGTAAAATCCGCTCATCAAATAATAGCTCAAACAGATTTATCGATTCCCTCAAGGTCAGAATCATTAATACCTGGCTCCCTTGAAGAAAGCAATAGTTTTCGATTTGGACTCATTGAATACCCTAACCTAAGCAATAGCCTAAAAGGAGTACTGGTAGCATCTACGCTTGTGGACCTTTCTAAGGATGTAATTCCTGTGAGAGTCGCCAACGTGAGTGAAAGGCCAAGGAATATCCGAAAAGGTGAAGTGTTGGCAACTTGTACTCCAGTAAACTGCATCATTAGAAGAATCAATTCCCCCGAAACTGTGTCTTCTGAGTCCTTGACGTCGAAGTTAATTGGTAGTGCACCCTTATCGAAGGATCAAAGAACTGCTGCGGAACAATTGGTGGACGACTTCAAACATCTGTTTTCATCTACATCGGAGGATGTTGGCCGTACGAATTTAACGCAGCATAGGATTTACACTGGAGAACACCCCCCTATTAAACAGCATCCAAGACGACTACCGTTCGCTAAGAAGGAAGAGGTTGAAACCCTCCTGAAAGAGATGAAGGAGAATGATGTAATCGAACCTTCATCCAGTCCTTGGGCCTCTCCCATCGTCTTGGTCCGAAAGAAAGATGGCTCCACCAGATTTTGTGTCGATTACCGACGACTGAATGAAATCACCAAGAAAGACAGTTACCCTCTTCCACGGATAGACGATACCTTGGACACTCTTTCCGGACACAAGTGGTTTTCGACCCTGGACTTGAAGAGCGGCTACTGGCAGGTTGAGATACACCCTGAGGATCGAGAGAAGACAGCGTTTACAACTGGACAAGGCTTATGGCAGTTTAAAGTGATGCCCTTCGGCCTCTGCAATGCACCAGCTACGTTCGAGCGTCTTATGGAGACAGTGTTAAGAGGACTCCCTTACGAATCCTGTCTGGTCTACTTAGACGATATCATCATCGTGGGACGCAGCTTCGAAGAACATCTGGCAAATCTTAGGAAGGTGCTGCAAAAGCTTAAGGAAGCCAATCTGAAGTTAAGCCCGTCCAAATGTAATTTGTTCCGCCGGGAAGTGAACTACCTTGGTCACATCATCTCTTCTGAGGGTGTGCAAACCGATCCAGAGAAGGTACCTGCGGTCAGGAGTTGGAGTCGTCCCGAAAACATCCATCAGTTGCGAAGTTTCCTGGGGCTCTGCACGTACTACAGGAAGTTTGTGAAGGGTTTTTCCAACATTGCACGACCTTTGCATAAGCTGACGGAGAGCAAGCAAAAGTTTGAATGGTCCAAAGAATGCGAAGATGCATTTCTACGACTGAAGGAGGCTTTAACATCAACGCCTATCCTCGCCTATCCTCAGCCTGAAAAATCCTTCATCCTGGACACTGATGCGAGCAACGAGGGAATTGGAGCTGTTTTATCCCAAGAAATTGACGGAAATGAACATGTCATCGCTTACTGGAGCAAATGCTTACCAAAGTCGGAGCGAAATTACTGCGTCACCAGAAAGGAGTTACTGGCCATAGTGAAAGCTGTAGAACACTTCCATCATTACCTCTACGGCCGAAAATTTCTGCTTCGGACAGATCATGCCTCGTTAACTTGGCTTTTGAACTTCAAGAGTCCAGAAGGCCAGATAGCCAGATGGATACAGCGGCTCCAGGAATATGACATGGAGATCAAGCATCGAAAAGGGTTATCTCACGGTAATGCTGACGCTTTATCAAGGAGACCCTGTCCTGAGAACTGCCACTATTGTTCCCGAATCGAGAAACAGTATGGAACGACTAGCCCTACCGCCTATCAGGTGACAGTGACTCCAACATCATCAGAACCTGATCCATGGAGTGATGACTAAGTTCGAAAAGATCAACTTGAAGACCCCGACATAAAACCAATTTTAGAGTTCATGGAAAGTGACAGTCGACGCCCTAGCTGGCAGGACATTTCCATCTTCAGTCCTGCAACAAAAAGATACTGGGCTTTATGGAACTCACTCCATTTACGGAACGGCGTGCCACACCGGAAATGGGAATCTGACGACGGCAAGACATCTAGGTGGCAGTTACTACTTCCTCGATCCAGGATTTCAGATGTTCTGAAAGAAATACATAGTAGTGCGACTGGAGGACATTTTGGTGTCTTGAAAACTCTCAATAAAGTTCGGGAGCGCTTCTTCTGGAGCAAGGCGAAGGATGACGTGGAGAAGTGGTGCCATTCTTGTGACGCCTGTGCTGCTCGTAAAGGACCGAAGAAGAGAAGCAGAGGAAAGCTACATCTGTACAACGTTGGAGCTCCTTTCGAACGAATTGGGATCGACATCCTGGGTCCTCTACCAAGAACTGCTGATGGGAACAAATACATTCTTGTTTCCATCGACTACTTCACCAAATGGCCGGAAGCATATCCCATTCCAGATCAAGAGGCTACTACCGTAGCAGAGACTCTAGTCCAACATTGGATCTCGAGATACGGAACACCTTTGCAGATTCATTCCGATCAAGGGAGGAATTTCATCTCTGCTGTGTTTAAGGGCCTATGTCAAGTTTTCGGAATTGAGAAAACTAGGACAACACCACTACACCCACAATCGGACGGCATGGTGGAGAGATTTAACCGCACAATCCTGAATAATCTCTCGCTTATGGTATCCAGAAATCAACAGGATTGGGACAAGAAGCTACCTTTGTTCCTGCTGGCCTACCGCAGTGCTGTCCACGAGACTACTGGATTTGCCCCATCTCAGATGCTCTTTGGACGAGAGCTTCGGCTACCTTGTGATCTCGTCTTCGGTCGTCCTCCGGATGCGCCTTCATCGCCTGAGGAGTACATCCAGGATCTCCAGGCCCGGTTGGAAGATGTTCATAACTTCGCACGAGAGCGAATCAACATCGCGGCGGAGAAGATGAAGACCCGATACGACACAAGGTCTACTGGACATGAATTCAACAAAGGCGACAAGGTTTGGTTATGGAATCCCATCCGACGGAAAGGTCTGTCACCCAAATTGCAGTCGCATTGGGATGGACCCTACAAAATCCTTAACCGACTAAATGACGTCGTAGTGAGGATCCAAAAATCACCTAATGCAAAACCTAGGGTTGTACATTATGATCGGTTAGCCCCATACTATGGCCATAGTTCATGAGTATTACGTAAACAACCATGGTTGATAACATAAAAGTTGTAGATAATTTTTGCTTTTAATGTTTAGTAATATTTCTTGTTATTATTGTGTTTTCTGTATCTGTTAGTTATTAATTAATGTGTATATTTGTAAACATGTGATAGAAGTTTGGCACCCTTTCTGGGGATTGTACTGCCCAGGACGTGCAGTCCTTGGGAAGGGGGCAATGTTACAAATTCTGTAAATAGTAATTATTGTAGGAACGTAACCTGTAAATAGTTTCCCGTAATGAATATACAACCCCTTTTTCATTCGGCTAAATTATACGATCCCTATTTTCTTTCTTTTCATTGATAACGGTCTACTACTTTACAGAAGCGTGTGGAATATTTGAGAAATTTCTTTTCGGTGTATTTAAGCCGTTAGCGATGGATAAACAGTTAGTTTCGATTCAGATTTCGAACGGAGAGCATTTTGCTCTGTTTATAGCGAGGCATTTCGCTGTGTTGTTTTCGTATTTGGAAGTAAATACGTGTGTAAACGTTGAGTTTACGGTGTTGTGTGATAATTGCTTAATTGCTGATGAATAATTTAGCAGTTGTTGAATATCTTTCCTGTACATAGTGTAAATAAATTTCCTGTGTTTTTATCAAGAACTGTATCTTCATTTCAAAAAAGTGGAAGTCGCACCGAATCCGTTACAATAGGTTTTTTTTTCCTTTGAAAAGGTGTGTATGCATTTTATGTAAAGAAAAATGGTCATTTTACCACAGAGGAGGAGGGAGCGTCATTTTTTTTATTATTATTCAGCGGACTTCTATTAAATTTTTAGCACGGGCACAGTTGTGCAGGTACTGCTAGTTTTTAATAAAGAAATTAATCAGTTTAAAAAGGCGATAAACTCTGAGAAATAAAAATAGTGACCTCTATTGTATAACAGCCACCAAAATTTGCTGCTAATGCTGAACAGTATGAATCTTGGTGAGAAAAGGGGCCACCGCTAATTCCTATAGAAAGAAAATGTCAATACTGCTTTTTGTTGACAAAGAAAAGAAGAAAAACATGTTTGTTCTGTTAACTCATTACCACTCAACTTAATTTAAAGTAAAAATTTGGAAAAACTAACCTCTTAGACAAACAGTTAATAACAGAACATTTTCATTCAAGTTAATTTAAAAGTCAAAGGAAAAAATGGCACTTTTTTTCCAAAATTATTTTAATAACAGAAGGCCATTACACACAAAACAAGGCAGACATTGACAAATTGTGTGTAAAAATATATCTTTGACATGTACACAGGCACTCAGATTAACAAATTTAAATCCTTTGTAATCAATAAAATCCACATAAATACTGAAAATTAGGAAAAAATAAATAACAATAATAACTTCTGGGTAGAAAAGAGACACTCACATTAATTTTACCACAATAAATTAGTTAAAAACAATATGAGTATTTCAAAACTTTGCATAAATGCATAACAAGAGTATTAGGAAACATGTGTAATATGATTTCAAAAAATACAATAGTTTCTATTTAAAACAAATTAAAAATTTTGTACAGATATGTATAAAGTGAACCTGAGGTTTTCTTTTTTGAGTAGAACCTGAAAAATAAAAAATAGATAAATATCCAATACAAATAGACATTTTCTGTGAAGTAAATAAATGCTACGTTGGAAACTTCAAGTCTTTGCTAATAACTTGTAAACATTAACTACATTATAAGAAGTAAGAAATAAAATGGCACATAATAACAGCGTCTAACTATTTTCACTGTCAAAGAACACATTGTTGCAAAATCTGAAATGCCACATTCAATTTAAAAAAAACAGTTAAAATAAACTTCTATAACACTAATTTATACAGTAAAACCTATACGAACAGCTAATTGCTGGTGGTGGATCAGAGATTTGGAGGGAGAGAGAGAGAGAAACTAAGAATCACTTAATAACTCTATTGTATACTATATAATGTCTTTAAACGAAACTGAAAAAGTTACTTTTGGGTTTTGAAATTTGATTACTTATTAATATGAGTTAATAAACAAATTTAAACATTGCGCATTTCAAATTCTTTCAGTTTTATAGCTTAAATTTGATTTGTACAGTCAATTACAAAAATCTAAATGATAAAGTGCTCATTGTAAAGCTCATTATCCATGTACATGCTAAACATAAAGAACAAAAGCATGAAAGCAAAGATAATTACTAGAGTCTACATTTACATGATTTAAAATGTTTAATTTGAACAAAAAAACTGATTTTAAAACTTAATACATGATTTGTAAAAAATGAAGAAGTTAAGTAGAAAACATAACTTATCAATTGCCTGACATTTCAGAAATGAAGTCAAATTTGCAACCAAGCACAAAATGCCAATAATTGCACACTAGGTTAATTCTATCACTTTTTCTAAATATGAATTATTCATTCAAAAATGCAAGTAATGCAGAAAAGCCAAAAGTGCTATCCAATAAAGATTAAGAAAAATATGCTATTTACTGTGTAGGGGGGTGGGGGAGAAAACCTGGAATCTAATGGATTAGAAAGAAAATAAGCTATAAAAAAAATTAATTTGAATTTTGACCTCTTGAATTCAAATTATGTTTTTCGCAATCATGAGTGTGTGTGTGTATGTAGGCGTGTGTATTTATGTGTGTGGGGGGTATATGTGTTTGTGTGTAGGAGGGGTATGTGTGTTTGTGTGTAGGCATGAGTGTGTGGGTAGTTGTGTGTAGGTGTTTGTGTGTGTGTAGGTGCATGTATTTATGTGTTTGTGTATGTGTGTAGGTGTATATATGTGTATGCATTTGTGTATGTGTGTAGGTGTATATATGTGTATGTGTTTGTGTATGTGTGTAGGTGTATATATGTGTATGTGTTTGTGTGAGTGTAGGTGTGTGCGTGTGTGTGTAGTTGTGTATGTATGCGCGTGTGTGTCGCATATGGATGCAACTTGGAGACTGTTTTCGCTATAGGAGCAGCATCGTGAGGAGCCGGTCGACGGTGATGCTGTAGAGGGTGCTTGCTGGTGGGAAAATAAAATCATAGGAATGCCAAAACAGTCAAATGAAAGCAATAATCAATCATGATTCCTCAAAAAACTTTTAAATCTAAATTTTTGGTGTGTTATGTTACATAAATCTTTTCAAAGCAATGATTTTGCAAATGTTGTACTGAGGGGAAAGAATAAATTTCAACAGAGAAAAATTTTTGCACCTCCTTTTTTAGCCCCGAAAGCTTAGAAAAAGATCAGATAACCATGGTACTGTTCAAATACAGGTATGTCATGGTTTATTTTCAATGTTTTTCGCCGAAACAAAGCAGTTCGTGAATGGTCAAACGTCTTCAAAAGCAATATTGTTCAATTTCGAAATTTAATGTTATTTTTTTTTAATAAAGCATTCCATTTAATAAGACTAACATTGAAATGAAAAAAGTGCTACCAAAAAAAATAACTAAGCCATTAAATTTTTAAAATTTGGATCTGTGCAACTGTTGGATTTGTTTTAGCCTAGATTGAAATTCATTTTGTAAGACTGCTTTTGAATAACTGTTACATATGTTTTCAGCGTTGCAATTTCAGTGAGAAAGTCACAAACCCTATCAGCTGAGATTAACTACATAAGAATTTGTGGGAAATGATGATTAAAGATATACTTACGAAAATGTCATGTGCTTATAAGTGATTTTTGAAATCTAAAACAAACAAATACAATCAACAAAAGCAGGATAAACATAAATAAATAAATAAAAGTTACGTCATTAAAAATAGCAATAATAATAATAATAATGGAAAAAGCATATTTTGCAGCAGTCAATCATGAAATCTGAAATTTGTTTTCCATAAAATAGATAAATTGAAAACTTTAACTGTCTGAACTTTGAAAATCACAAAGTGTACTACCTGGACTATAATTTATGCAATAATTTATTATTTTTTTAACTCCATCGCTTTTAATTTAAAACAAAATCATAGTTAAGTTTTTATAAATGGTAGAAATCTGAAGCAATATTTTCTTTTATGTAATGGAAAGTTGTTGTTAGTAGTATTGTTAGTATGAAAGTTATGTATTGGAAAGGGTTCAAAGGCGGGTTTCAAGGCTAATAAATGGACTTTCTCATTTAGATTACAATTACAGGCTTAGAATGCTTAAAATGTAGTCTTGAGCAAAGAAGAGACCAAAGAGACATGATTCAGTTGTTTAAATTTATTAAAATGAAAGATGTTACGGGGCTAAAGTTTAGCACTGAAAACAGGACAAGGGGTCATTGTTTTAAGCTATTTAAATCTCAGGCTAACATGGATATTAGGAAAAAATATTATTTTAGCAGGGTAGTGGAACCTTGGAACAGCTTACCGGAATAGGTGGTAATGAGCAAGGGGGTGGATAGTTTTAAGAGGGCCATTGATCTTCACTGGGGATTGTAAATTGACTAGAACCAACCTAGTTGGGCCCAGAGCCTGTTGCTGGTCGTCACTATTGTATTTGTATTAGTAATTTCAGTGTGTTCCAATATTTTATTCAATGAAAAGTATTATTTGAATATCAATTAAAAATAAAGTACTGTAGATTTTGAATATTTTCAAATTTGTAGCTACACTGCTAATAAACTACCCAGTTCAAATGAAATACTGGTGGACAACGGTATTTTATTACCTTAGATTCCAGAAAATGAAATAACAGCATAACTTAGATTTCCCAACAAAACTACAATCAAATACATTCAAATGCAAGGAAAAGGAAAACAAGAAAAAGAAAATTAAAATTTTAAAAATTTTCAGCAAAATTTTCTAAAACACATTTTCTGGAAAAAATTGAAAAGATAAAAAAACATCATTGCAAAGTGAACAAATGAACCACTTCAAGAAAGAAAGATAAAACTATGTGAACATAAATTAACTAAAATTATTTCAAACATACCAGATTTTGTTTTAGAAAATAAATGAACATGGTTGAAATAACTGTCAGCATCTGTCTCTTCAACTTCTTTCTCATTTATCTTTGAAAATGCAGCCAGGGGATCCTATATCACATAGAGAAGAAAAGAAATTATTGAAATCAGATTATAGGTACATAAAAAGTAGTAAACGTATTGAGCAGAAAGTTAGAGCAGATCCAGAAAAAAATCATGAAACCGATATGGTTGAAAGGAAATCTTTTTCAAAAAAATAACAACTAATTAAACATAAAATAACTAATTAAATATTCCCCTCTCCTTATACTTCCCTTCTAATCCCATGCTAAATTCTACGTTTTTTAATAATTCAGATTTGCTGGCACACTTGGCTTCAGTGAGATGAGATCTGCCTCCAGCTAGGTTATTCCCTATTATAGTGCTACAAATTCTGTAAATAAAAGTTTTTTTAATGATTAATTTGTTGTAATTTGGCTAAATTTGGCGTTTATTCTATTATTCTTCATCTAAAAATTATTGTAGTAACTTAACCTGTAAATAGTTTCTTGTTATGAATATACAGCCCCTTTACAATCGAAGGAAGTATATGGGCCCTCCATTTCTGCACGCTAAGATTTGTGAATGGAATAAAAAGAAAACTTGGAGAAGGATTTCAAATTTTGTCGAAACTTCTCTAGGATTTCTAAATAGCCTCTGTGAGTGATAAAAAGGTCAGACTGGTCTGAGCCATGCCGCTGAGAGCATGTATTTGGTTCTGTGTGTATAGCCTCTTGCTGTGTTTTTGCGAATTTTGAAGTAAATATGTGTGTGACCATTGAGTTTACGGTGTTTAATTGTTATTTGCTTAATTGCTGATGGCTGATTTAGCAGTTGTAACTACATTTCCTGTACATAGTTGTAAATAAGTCTGTGTTCTCTCAAGAACTGTGTCGTATTGAAAGAAAGTTTGAAGCTGCATCGAACGTGTAACAATAGACTGATGAGTTCCTACCAAGGACGAAACTGCAGTTTCTGGATGCAATAACCGTGCTCTTGGTACATTGTAGTTTTGCCATACCCCAGGATTAAGGGCAGTGCAGTAACTTACTGCTTAAATACCTAAGTTTTGCTTTCAATTTGCGAGTCCGAGAGAGATTGCGCGGGGCACACAAGTCACCCCATTCTTATCGAAACACCTGTCGTAGGGTAAATATTAATCTGTAGTCAATCACCCTTTCAGTATCCTCCTATCTAACAGTCCAATTGGTAGGTGACGTGTTATTTTTATTTTCTTTCTGCGAGTGAAGCAATCATTTCGTGGAATTTACGTGTTAATGGGGTAACTCACTCTCCCCATGCAACAGTTACTGCTTCGAAATTTCTCCTTCTAGGCAGCGTAGCTTTGCATTCTCTAGCTTTGCATTTATATTGCTTTGTGCACTGAACACTGGCGTGCAAACGTAAACTTGCAGATTGTGAAAAGATAAAAAATGATGATTTATAGAAAGTTTTAGATAAAACTGATTGGGGTAACTCAGTCACCCCGCGCAATCTCTTATGTCACTGTTAGGTGCGCGATCTCTCTTGATTACTCCAGCTACCAGTTTGTTGGCACTCTCAGCTGCATTAGAATGACATCTGCCTCCAGCTCTGGTATTCACTATTTCAGACTGATGAGTCCATAACAATGACAAAACTGCAGACTCTAAATTTGATAACCAGACTGTTAGTATATTCCATGTTGCCTTAGCCGCGCCATAAGGGTGGTAACTTACTGCATAAACAATACAAATTGATTATTAATTTCAATGTTTCATGGAATGGTATTTCTCATGCTACTGTCTTTATAATTGGAACATAGTGGATCACGTTATCCATTGTTGTATGTAGCAAGTGGATCTCAGGTCCAGTGATCTTATGATGCTGCGGCTTGCCGTTAGTTTTATTTGCTTTGTGATTGGTAAATGGCGAGCCACATACATATGATCAGTCGCTTTACAAGCTGAGTAGCAATGTTCTGTTGCCCTGGTTAATTTTTTTGCAGATGATTTATCTTTTAGAATTGATCCCCCCCCCCTTGGAAAATTATAGGTATTTTGCTGAAATTGACATATTACTGAAAAGAGCATTATTTTATAATATCCATTTCATGATTTAAATTTTTTTCTTCATACATTATGGTATAACTTTTGAAGTTTTTTCATTAGTATTATTTCTGTGTAATATTTAGTGTGAATAAAAAATCTGGAAATAGTTTGAAATTTATATAGAACTTTAACTTTTAGAAATGTGGAGAAATAATCATATATAGAAAGTAGAACCGTGAAAAGAAACAAAAGAACATTTCAAAGAAGTAATTTTTCAAAAGTTTAATCCTTGACAGCAAAAACTTAGTCAGGAATGAATTCATTTTTTTTTTCAAAGTAAACTGATACATATGTAAATACCATCTTTTTAATAAAACATTGGGAAAATCAGAAAACTTAAAATGTGGTAATCCTTTAGCATGAGAGTTTTCATTAGACAGAACATGCATAGTGGGTGTTAGAATTCAGTTTTATGTTAAGACAGACTTAATATTAATCATTGCAAAACAAAGTGATGATTGTACTTAAATATAAACCAGTGAACTAGTCTAATTACAAGTGACAATATTACTATTGTATTATTGCTGTCAAAATATTATTGCAAAGTAATAGTAGGAAGGAATTTAAGGTTTAAAACATGCTTTCACAAAAAAATAACACAATTAAATGAAAAGTTATTGTCTTAAGTAAAATGAAATAAATTATTTATAATATAATAATAAATCAGAAATATTACATAAATGGGACTTACAATTCCAGTTCTTTGACATAATAATGTTTGCAACTCTTTTAGGCGTGTTCTTTGGTATTCATAGCTAAAAATCATGATGCACTATTTCAGTATATATATGCAAAATTCAAAACAATTTAAGCACATTCTAACAAATATTCTTTCTTCTTAAAATAGAAAAATTAATGAGGGTCACATTAATGAAATTTTTTAGAACCAATGTTTTAGAAAACCTGTTTCCATCAACCGATTTCCTACACCAGCAGATACAGGATCGGCCAAGCAGTCTGTGCTAAAACTGTCGCAGCCAATGTAGGTTTGTCGCAAGAAAATGGTTCCTAACTGGCATTGATGATCCTGTACTGTCTCGGCCTTTCTAGCAGTTTTTACTTCAGTCGAATCTATGTCGGCAAGCCTTCCAGGGGCAGAACCCTGTTATTGCGCTTCTCTGTTGGGTTCTGGTGCTTTTAGGGAAGCGGTACTCAAGTTCTTTTCCTTAGTCAAAAGGGACGTAATTTATAGTATTTCAAGAAACTGTTGTTGTAATTTATTTGATTCCACTGAGATATTAACATTTCAAGTACTCATAGATGGTATAGGTATAATGCTTTAAATAATCAGGCAAGATATTTTTATTTTTCTGTGGAAGCTTTGTTTTGATAGAAATTGGTAAACAATATTCAACCGCATTCTCATATCTAAGGTAATGTAATGTAAAATCGAATTCATTCAAATTAGATTAACTTCTCAACTCTTTCGGCATGTGTAAAGTTTCAGTTTTAGGTTGGCATCCTTTGATGTCCAATCATATGCAAACGAGGCAAGTATAAACAGTGATTAATTCCAATAGTTCTCTCTCTTTTGAGTTCATCAGCCTCTTGTGTGTTAGGTCCGGTAGGTGTTGGAGAGTTGTGAACTCCACCTCCACTTATGGCCAGGGTTTATTTTTATTAACTTATTTTGTTAGTATATTTATTTTAGTTTCTAAGGACCAATATATTTTTGGTAAGATTTTAAACAAGTTTCCAATGTTCATTTCTTCACATTGGCATTAATTCTGCATCTTACACTGTGTGGTATTATCTCTGCTTGTATAAGCTAGTAATATTGTTTACTGACTTATGGAACTTAGCCTTTCGGCATTTCGTTTAAACATATTAAGTTATCATGTTTCTCAGGATTCTGGTATTTGAACTCATGATGAACAAGTGTGAAAATATGTCCTTACAGTTACCAATATTTTTATGTTTTAATAAAGCAAAGAAACGGAAATATTTTTTTATTTCAAAAGACCCTTCTTATAAAGAATAATTGACTAAATTTATCATAATCCTCAAATTTTCTAATTTATTTTATACAATATTATTTTTTAAAAATCTCTAACTTATTTTAATTTTGTATGAGTATTTTTTATTTTTTAAATATATAATGTGTTTACTAGACTTTATTTATTTATATAATATTATTATTTATTAATTATTTATATATTTTTAAATGATTATATATTCAAACTTAAATTATGACTTTTTAGATTTGCAGCACATTTTGATGAATTTTTAGTGAAACGGTTTTGAATACTTTTACTTTCACAAACAAAAATTATGACGACCGCATTGACTATACGTAAAAGTTGACCATGTAAAACACAAAATATATACGAAAGCACAAATGAAATGTTAATATCTTGAATTATTTTGTTTAATTTAAGCTTTACTCATACGAAATGAAACATCCCCCCCCCCTTCTTTTTCAGATTTTATTTATTGTCTTAAAATAAGTTCAATGTCTTAATAGCACCTTCTTTTATGAGATTTTTAAAATAGAAATAAAATATTTGATTTCTTTTCAATAATCAAATTGCTTATAAATAGTAAATAATCCTATGAAACTAAGTAAAATTTATCAAAGTATGTTTAAAAAAAAAGAAAGATAAAAAACTACTTGATTTCAAGCAAGTTTTCCTTTTTTTTCTTCCGAAGTGTTCCGAAATATAGCAGTGTACTAAAACTTGCTTTGAAACTCCTTTCTGATTTAAACTGATTTGTTGTAAGAAAAGGATTTGGACGGGTTGACCTCAAGACACCATGACTTTTTGACCACTCTTTGAATGGGGAGCTGGTTGAATGGAACTAACTTACTCAGTTGTTTGTGAAAAGCGCTCCTTAGGGAATTGACCTCCCAGGGCTAAGGACCTTATGTTAGCGCTGGACGTTTCTGTTATTCCACTCTCAGCTGGGCTCTTTTATACAAATACAAAAGTGACGACCAGCAACAGGCTCTGGGCCCAGCTAGACTGGTTCTAGTCAATTTACAATCCCCAGTGAAGATCAATGGCCCACTTAAAACTATCTACTCCCTTGCTCATTACCACCTCTTCTGGTAAACTGTTCCAAGGTTCCACTACTCTGCTAAAATAATAATTTTTCCTAACATCCATGTTAGCCTGAGATTTAAATAGCTTAAAACAATGACCCCTTGTCCTGTTTTCAGTGCTAAACTTCAGCCCTGTAACATCTTTCATTTTAATAAATTTAAACAACTGAATCAAGTCCCCCTCGGTTTCTTCTTTGCTCAAGACTGTACATTTTTAGCCTTCTAAGCCTGGAATCTTAGTCTAAGTGAGAAAGTCCATTTATTAGCTTTGTAGCCCGCCTTTGAACCCTTTCCAATACGTTAATGTCATTCTTAAGATAAGGAGACCAAAACTGAACAGCATACTCCAAATGAGGTCTTACCAAACTTCTATATAAGGGCAGAAGAACTTCTTTAGATTTGTTTCAAATAGATCGATTGATAAACCCAAGCATCTTATTGGCCTTGTTACTAGCAATGCTGCACTTTTGGCTAAACTTTAAATCCTGACTTATTAAGACCCCCAGATCAGTAACTTTGTCTGCCTGACTAATGACTGAACCTTGCAAATAATAACTTGTACACTTATTTCCATGCCCTAAATGCAGCACTTGACATTTCCCAACATTAACAGCCATACCCCATTTATCAGCCCACTCCGTAATATGATCTAGATCCTCTTGCAGCTGTTTTGCTTGTTCTTCATTTTCTACAGTCCCCATAACTTTGACATCATCAGCAAAACAATTCATGTTCCCTGAATTATTTTTGTGAATATCGTTCATAAAAACAATGAACAAAACAGGACCTAACACTGATCCTTAAGGAACCCTGCTTAAAACCTCACTCCAATTAGAATAATTTCCCCTTACAACTACCCTTTGTTTCCTTCCGGTCAGCCAGTTTTTTACTTAAATGAAAGTTTTCCCTCCTATTGCTATATCAGCTAATTTGCTAAGTAGAGCAACATGCGGTACCTTATCGAAAGCTTTTTGAAAATCAATGTAAACAACATCTACAGGCTTCTTATTGTCCAAAGCCATGGTAACTCTGTCATTGAAATGTAATAAATTAGTTGCACAAGATTTACCTTTCCTGAAACCGTACTGAAAACTAGTCAATAGATTATTAGTCTCTAGAAAATTTACTATCTTAATTTTTATTAACGTTTCAAAAATTTTGCAAACCACCGAAATTAGACTCACAGGTCTATAATTTCCCGCACTCTCTTTAGACCCTTTCTTGAAGAGCGGTGTAATGTTAGCTAGCTTCCAGTCTTCTGGCACTGTGCCCGAGTTATAAGAAGCATTGAAAATATTTACGATTACATCTGCTAATTCCTCCGCACATTCAACTAAAATTTTTGGATAAATATTATCAGGTCCCGCAGCCTTAGTCTCTTAAAATTTTTTTAAATGAAGTAAAACATCATCCGTGGAAAATACAAAGTCCTCAAGCTGTACTATAGCTTGTGTCTTGTTGGTGTCAACTGTTGAGATACAGTTATCATTAAAAACACTCGAGAAATAGCTATTAAGAACATTAGCAATATCACTATCGTCCTGAATTAAAATTCCGTGCTCATCAACCAGTGGCCCAATATGACTATTTCGAACTTTCCCCGAATTAGCGTATGTGAAAAACCTCTTGGGATTCCTGTCTATGTTATCTGCCAGTCTTTGCTCCAACTCTCTTTTCTGAATCTGTACCAAATACTTAAATTTACGCCTTGCCTTACTATATTGGAGGCTATCTGCACTGTGACCAGTTTCTATAAACCTATGAAAAGCAGCTTGCTTGTAATTTAGAGCGTCTTTAGTTTCTCTGGAGAACCACATTGGCCAGATTTTAGTGTTGACACTCTTTCTCCTAAAGAAAACATGATCCCCAACCTTTTTCGCTAGCTTTTCCTTAAACTCTGCCCACTGAAGATTGACCTCGCTATTGTCCAATCCAGAAGAAAAAACTGCTTTCAAACTCTGCCTAAGTGCCACAAAATCAGTATTTCTGAAATTGGGCACAAACCTAAAATTCTCTACTTTGTGCGTATCAAATTTAATCCCAAATCTAGTACTGTGGTCACTATCTCCAATGTGTTCCCCTATACATAACCCCTGAACAGAACCTTCCATATCACAGAAAACTAGATCCAAAATGACGTCTTGTCGAGAACCCTGAGTTACAATTTGATCTAAAAAACAGTCACCAGTTACTTTCAAAAATTCCTCTTCTCTGCTATTACTATGGTAAAAATTATTCCAATCAATTCCTGGAAAATTAAAATCTCCCATTATAATGACTGACCCCTTGCTTGAAATGTCACTAATAATACTAAACATCTGTTCCTCTTGATCCTGGCTTAAGTTGGGTGGCCTATAAATGTTCCCTAATCGTAGTGTATTGCCCTTATTGCTCATCAACTCTACCCAAATCATATCAATCTCATTAGGTTTATCATTAATTACCAATTCGTTGCAAGTTAAAGTGTCTCTGACATAAAATAAAACCCCACCACCTCTGTTACCTACTCTATCTTGTCTAAACAAATTATACCCAGCAATAGATAATAAATCATAATCACTTACGGTAGCACATGTCTGAGTAACTCCAATAATATCCAACCTCTCGTCTATTATTATGCTTTTCAATTCTTCCATCTTGTTCTTAATACTACGAGCATTTGTATAAAAAACCTTAAGTAAGCCCATCTTACCTTTATTTAATGCTGCGCGATTATTTGAATCATAACTGTTAAAATCTTCTCTCTTATTAGCCACCCTATTTCCGTTTCTACTAAAATCCCAATAGTTAGTACTCATTCGAATTCTGCTCCTTAAAGCATGCCCCCCATTCCAACTTAGTTTTTTGATTCTGAATCCTCTAAAACCAAACCACTAACCATTTTGACCCCCGAAAAATATCCTTTAAGGGAAATAGGGGATTAGCCACAAGCTTTGATCCTTTGTAATCATTTATCTTTAAAATACTTCCCAAGCTTGGGCAACTGATATCTGGGCACTCAGAAGGAATTACAGTCTTAGGAGTTACGATAAAAGAACCGACCAGCAAAGGGATGTTTCTGTGTTTATGGGTCGTTTTAAAATGTCACAATGTATCAAAAGGCACGGAAGAATACTTTTTATCCTCTTAGAAAATCATTCATACACTTAAAGCATTTTTTTCCATTAATTAACTTGCTCATAGATTGAGTCTATCAGTCAATTGTTTGAAGAGTGTTTTGTTGAGGCTTTTTAAAGATAGATCATCTCACATTTAACAGTTTTGATTCCTTAGGTTTACAAAAAGAAAAAAAAATTATATACTAAGAACTAAGATAGAAGAAAAAAGAAAAATAAATCAATAAAATAATTAGTGATATAAAAATTGCTTTATGTCCTATCATCTATTGTTTACTGTTTTCCTGTTAGGCATTTCAGTACATATTATAAACCTTGTATTTTTTTGCAATACTTAATCCAGTACCTAAAAACTAATAAAGCGAAGCAATTTTCAATTTGCTGCAAGCTCAGCAGCGAAAACAATATTAAAATCCCGATAGAAAATCGGAAGAAAAGTGCTACTACAATGTAGTAAAAAGCAACTCTGTTCGTTATCTGCGACATGCCAGTTAAGGGTTTTCGGCCTGATCATGGAATGGGTTAAAATTATAATACTTTTATAGTCAATTGTTTGGTATAATGTTAACCCTATAACAGCATAACTTGCTTTTAGTGAACAAACCTCTCTTACACCGAGTGAAGCGCAAAATTTCAATTGACTTCCATTTTAGCTTATCCATGTTTGGAAAAATTACATTAACGTTCTGAAATCAACTGAAAGTTAGTAATGAGCCATAAATCCTGAGAATTAAGTGATGACAGCTTTTTTTTTATTTGTGGAGAGAAGCATTCAAAACTTGTATGTTTGTTTATGCCAGTATTATCTCCTCCAAAATAGATATCCTCAGGATAATTTGGCCCAAATTCAAGAAAATTTAGGCAAAAAAAATCAAAACAACTACAATAATGAAAAATGTGAGGAATCTGAAGCTATATAACACACTCAACATAGGTTTTGATATGTAAAAGAAAAATCAAACTTTTCCCGAAGCCAGAGAGGCAAATGATGCTTTTTTTTTTTTTGGGGGGGGGGGGGAGGTCATGAGTATTTCTCCAAAGCAGTAACAGGAGAATGAGACAGGAAGCCAAATCAAAGCAAACAAACCAACTTCTTAAGAACTGTACAGGAATTTATAAGAAAATAAAATACAAAAACTACGCATAAATTTTTGAGACCTTTTTTACAAGCACTCGGTTACAGCAAACAAATATCACAGATTAAACACAATCATTATAAGCAAGTTTGAGTGCAATAAACTAAAGTTTCACTTCGTTTCTATGTTTATATCACTTATTGAACTAATATGCAAGGAAGGAAAAGTTATTTAAATGATGCTATAAGCGCACAAATTAGCGCAAAAATGCAGATACATAATTCAGAGTAAGGACTTCACTTTTCAATGCAAAATATCGGAAAAATAACTTTTATTGCTCTTTAACTATAAGCTCACTCCTTTTACAATAAAAAATAGGGTTCATTTCAAGACTAATGTCTGGCTTTTTTTTTTCTTTTTGAAGTGTTTGTTTTTATATTGTTATTTTATTTACTTGTATGACTATGCACAAAGGTACTTCTTTACTGCTAATTTATTTTTTTATGTATATATACTATGCAATTTGCTTTTCTAATAATGTAGGACATTTTGGCACAAAGGTATTTCTTTTATTCTATTTTTAAACAGCTAATTAGCTCAAAAAGTAAAGTTTTCGGTTGATTATAATAAAAAATGTACTTTTGAGACACGTTTAAAGTAAATTTTTGAATTAATATGGAAAATAATTTTATAGAATTAGATCTGTTGCAGATTACGTGTGTCATTTACTAATGTTTAGGACATTGGGAAAAAAATACAGCACTTGCTTGTATTTACAGCTTAACATTTCAATGCATTTAATAAAGAAATATTTTCCCCAGACCTGCACACTTTTAAACAGTTCATCCATTCTTCACACTGTTTTGTAGTTTGACATCCAAAATAGTGTCTTTTTTCAAAATCCTTTACAAATGCTGAAAAGAAAATTAAAAATACTTAAATAAAAAACATTATTCGTTGCAAATTGTCTAACAACAATTCTCAAAGCAGTTTCAAAGTATCACTAAAACACTTATTTCAAAAAAAGAGTATTTATGTGAGAAAAAAGTGTTGAGGACTATAAAGCTCCTATACTTCTTTTGATAGAAATTAAGCCCCTGCTTATGTGCATTATATTTTTTTTTTTCAACATATTTTACTGTTATATAAAAAGTCAACAAAAGATGAAATTTTACAAGTTGCATTTTTGTATTAACGCTCACTTCAAGGACTCGGAATTGCAAAGAGAACAATAAAATTAATCATTATCAATCAGAAAGGCAAAAAGTATTTCGAATGTGCTACGTAACAAACTTACTAATAGAAAAGGCGTTTGATATCTCTGTATATAATTCAGGCTGAATCCTGCATTGTTCAACAACAATCACACCAACAGGCTGTAAAATAAATGATAACTAATTAATTTGAATGTCAACATATTCTTTAAAAAACATTCATCAATGTATGTTATCATTAGTTTCATTAATCATTCCTTCATTCATTACTAGCAATGCAACAAATATTATATTTTGCCGAGTATCGAATAAAGGGTGTGAATTATGTATGTATTGAAAAACATTGTTTAAGGCAAATGACTCTGATGGATAGTGTAGGTGGAAAAACATGAAAGGAAAGTAAAAAAAAAAACAGAAAAGATCGCAGAGGGAAAGGTGGCCGATGATTCTTTTTTTTTTTTTTTTGCAATCAATAATTTTTTGCTCTCGCCATGTGGTGAGTGGATTATTTCCAGTATGTTACTATTAATTATCAATAATTTATCATTATACTTAATGTATATTATCAATCATATGTAAATACAGTGTTGATCCTAAGGCATATTTTTGCTCCTGTTATAAAATAATGACAAGTGAATAAAACTTACTTCACTCTCAAACACTGCTCCATGTTCATTCAATCGAAAGTAGAAAAGTAGATTTCCTTTGAGCTTAAACCATCTTTCCTTGTAAACTAAAACAAAATCATTCAATTATTTTAATTAGTCCCTTCTATTTAAAAAAAAAAAAAAACAAGGAATCAAGATTGCAAAGCAAAAATATTATACTGTCATTTGAGCAAAGGAAAATAATAAAAAAATGGAAGTACATTGTTTATAATGAAGCAATCCAAAACTTTTGTTTTAAATTCACTCCAAGATAAAATTTCGTAAATGGAGGTTTTCATATAGCTTATAGTTTTAGTTGCCATAAAAAACAATTATTCATTTGCGTCTTTAAATGATTTATCTGGAATTTACAGGGGTATTTTTAATGATTCTGAGATACCAAAAAGTATCAGATTACCTGATAAAAAGAAAAATGCAATAAATTTTGGACTTGCACCTTGCACACTACTTTTAATCCCTCCTTCTTAAGGATATTTTTTCAACAACAACAAAGCATTTTGACAGACGCAATTGGAAATATTTACATTTATTTTTACTTCATACTGATCACTGTGTTAAGGAATAAAAGATTGAATGCTTTGTATTGTAATTTTCAAGATTGAATTTGAAACGTTTTATCATCCACTGCGAAAATCAAGCTTATTCATTACGTTTAAGTTAAAAAAAAAAAAAAAAAAAACTTGATATCTGTTGTCCTAAAATTTTATCAAAATTGTATCCTAAAATTTTTGAAATCACCACTCCGACCCCTGTAAATGCCAGAAAGCGGGGCTCGGAGGATCTCTCCCCCTGTACTGACTAAATTACGAACAAATATAGGAGGCAAAATTTTTCACGGTAATGTCGTTTTTTCCCTTTTAAATAAGAATGTAACTATCCCCCCCCCAAAGCTTGTTTGTTTATTCAAAAAATAAAAAACTTATGATTTCCAGCATTGTTAATGTTAGTATAAGACTCTATTGTTTTTGTTGTAAGGGCCTCAGGATCAGGCTGCGCTTGGGGCCTCACAATCACATGATCCGCCACTGATTGTCTGTTATTATTAGAGAATGATATAAAATTTGACTTAGATTGGGATAAAAGTACAATAACAAATGCAATTCAAATGATTAAAAATTTTCTTGGGTAGTCATGCCGTATCTGATTCGCTTCAGTAACCATAAAGCGGGGATATTTCGATAATTGTGATTTTGGTAACCCTGCAGATTTATAGGAACCCCAATGTGAATAGATGTTTCCGATCTCTTTTGTTTAGATTTGCAAAGAAAAATACCTCTAGCGCAGGCGCTGTGGAGCCAAAAATTGACGCCAATGAAGAAAGACCGCCAGATTCCCAATCATCGAAATCTTCCCCACAAAGCTCTTTCAAAATAAAAGAAAACGTCATTTCCAAAACATTCAACCACATGCTTTCTTAATGCTTGTAACTAATGCGTAACACTCATTCTATCTTTATTTATTAGAAAAGTTTCTGCTTAATCAAATACAAGTGCAGCATTTAATCACCTGTTGTACACATACTTGCATTTATGCAGAAATCACTGCAAGTGCTAATGAATGAAAATAGATTTTAAAAAGAATAATTCGAAGTGGGAAACCGTTTTTCACCTTCTCTGAAACCAGGGCTTTTGTAAAATAATCTTCCTTCCTTGTCGCCAGGCTCAGCTGAAAAACAAACGATTTCCTTTTCGTTAAACCTCATTTCCTCTGACAGCTATTTAAATTCATGCAATATGATAGTATAAAAATATAGGTGCTTAATTTTGATTTTGAAACTGCTAAACGATTCGGTCTGCTACATTGTTTACCGTTTGATTTGCATTTCGATTGCGATTCTATGCTTAGTAAACCGTCATGAGCATAACAGACGATTGGGTGAAGCGATTGCAAGTAGCCAATCATTGCTCTTAACTGTTGGGGATTTTATTCCCAGCATTTCATTTCCTTTTTGACCTTTTAAAAATTAAAGCTAAAAAGTGTATGAAACAATATGTTTCGTTAAATGAAAAAAATCGAGTTTTTTTAGCAACGAAACGTATGATTATCTAACAATATTTCAATTGTTGTAATAATAACGTAATAATATTAATGGTAAAATTTTATTGGCATCAAAAAAGAAGCTGCGGCTCTTCTGAAATCTTTCGTATTTTGTTTCTGCCCATTTAAATGTGATAGGGAAAGTGGGTAAGTGTATCCGAAACTTGCTTCTTTTGCATTTTTATTTTATGTTGATCAATGATTTTTATTTGGGATTTATACGCATGTATGGTTTAATTATGCCAAGGTTTGCCCTCTGATGACAATGTTAACTTTGTTTGCTTTATTAAAAGGAATAAATAAGCGGCTTTAAAGGAGTGCTCAAATTTGCAATTTTTTATCGCAGATCTCCGCGTAAGCACATTGTACCTGCCCTGTTAAATCTCTTGTTGATTGCAGTTCTCAATATTATTCTCTCCTTTGCTGTTCAAAATACCTCCTCATCAGAAGATGTGGGAAGATTTCAATAATTGGGGAAATTCATTATTAAAATTTTCGTCACCAATCCCGGCGGGTGGAATGCTTTATCTTTGCGTATTTAAACAAAGAGTAGGAAAATGTCTATTTGCATAGGGTTGCTATTTAACAGCAAGGTTACGCAAATAAAATTTTTCCCGCTCTTGATAGTTTCCCAATTATAGAAATAATCCCCGAAGTATTCTTTACCTATCATTTTTTTACTTTTCTGAAGCCTTAAAAACGGTTCCAAAAATGATATGAATTCAAGTTTTGATTTCTTATTTTCCTCAGGAAATTATTAAATTTTTCTCTCTTCTTTCCAAAAGTTCTTTCTTTCTTTTCTTTCTTTCACACACACAGATTGAGGTTTCTGCTATTCCACTGGGGAAGCTTATACCTCTATTAATCCACAATGTTCTATTCTATTCTATTCAAGAGTCACAACTGACTACAACTGTATTTTATGTCGAGGTCTGCATACTAGTGCCTTGCCTCCATTATTTTATATACCGATAGATGGCAGCACCGTCACCCGGATCGAACAGTTAATGAGAATTTAGAACTAGTCCAAGAGCTAATAGCTACCTGGAACTAGCACCCCCCAGAGGTATCGTTTCACTTGGAGGACATTGAGACCAGGAGCATATTTAACGTCGCTCAGTCAATCCACAATGTTTCCAGGATTTTTGTTTTCCCAGGACAGCACAATGACAACACAATACATGGTGGTGCCATCTATGGGCAGTTCGAGAGACAATTTAGAACCAGGCCAGGAGCCAAATAACTTCCTAGTCTGGCACCCCCAGAGGTATCGTTTCACTTGGAGGACATTGTGACCACGAGCATATTTAACGTCGCCCAGTCACCATTAATGACAACGGTGGGTCTTCGACCAGTGAGGATCGAACCCGAGACCCTCCAGTCCCGAGTCCAATGCCTTACCGATCAGGCTACCACGGCCCCCATTTCTAAAAGTTATTTCTGCGCTTTCATGTGGCATAAATACAAGTGTGGGAAAAGATAATGTGTTGGGTATTTCTAGAGATGCATATATCACACACTTGCATTTTGGGGATCTCTCCGGATTTTTCCCAGGTTCCTATTTTTGTGAATTTAAAAAATATTTTTATGAAAAATAATATATTTTTGAGACATTTCAAAATCTGAGTGAAAAATAATGTCTCAATTTTTATTAGACTTCTGATTTGTATTTAACTACTTTGTTAATAAATGAGATTGGGAAAGGTCAGATTTGTTCAATCTAAATTTGTGAAGTGCTCTAATATGCTCTAGCCAGCCCTTGGCTCTCTAACTTTCTTGATATGTAATATTGTTCAAAATATCTTTTGTGATGATTTTGTGGAATTGTTAACAGGTGGAATGCTTGCAGTATTTTTTCAAAGCTGTTAACCAAACTTATCAAAACAAGTTCTTATTTGTTGATCAAGCATTGCCAAAATACTGCTACTGAAATTCAAAACTAAATGATTCACTATTAGACAGAGGAAGCTAGTAAACAACAAACTACCATTCAAATGAAAAATCATCAGTCAAGTAATTAAATTAGGTTCTTAAAAAGTAAAATCATCTGTCAAATTAATGTATCACCTTATTTAAAATATTGTAAACTTTCCATTAAAATATTTTCTGTTAAAACCCTGTTGATCTGTGTTAGTAACCGTATCTCCTCTGGACTGTGATAGTCTACCAGGCCAATCTTGGTATTGTTAGATATAGGACATTAGAGACGTACCGAGTAGCACTTTGGCCGAGTACCGAGTACTCGGCCTTTCACTACTCGGCCGAGTTACCAAGTACCAATTATGTTTTAAGAAGAACCATCAACACACATGTGATGAATTTTCAACTTATTGGAATAGTAGTATAGACCTCCTTGTCCATATAATAGTTTTTAAAACTAAATTCCTGCTGAAATTTAATTACGCATTATATATACAATTTTTTTGCTTAATTTTTAATAAATAAGTTTTATTAACTTTGGGGACATTAAAATAAAGATTTATTCCATTGAAGCATTAAAAACTTCATTATTCTCAAAATATCAATTTGACTTATAAATTTTAATTGTAAATGATTGCAGAATATAATGTTTGCTCTTTTTTTTATAAATTTTAGTATCTGTCTTGGACAATATTCAATTTTTTACAACTACTCGGTATTGGCCGAGTATCTGATCAGAATTTGGCCAAGTACCGAGTACTCGGCAAATTGGCCGAGTACCGAGTAGTTACCGAGTACTCGGTACGTTTCTATAGGACATCCTGGGGAAGCCGCTCCTCAATGTCTCACCCTTCTAAACCTTAAGGAGCCGGACATCCTTAGGATATCCAGTGGTATGAAATCATCAATTTGTCACCCTAAGCAGGTGCAAAACAGGCGTTGGTGAGTGGAAGGAGCAGGGGGGTGGCGTCCGCTGATGTAACTTTGACAATAAGATTCCTTGTGATCTCAAGACAACACATAAAGTTTTATCTATCACAATAATGTTTCTTCAACAATCAATTTCTTAAAAATGTTATTTAAATTTGTATATTGATATCATTTACTTGCTTGACAATTGGTCGATCTTAAATTACACTTGAAAAAGAATTTAGCTGAGTGAGAATTTTCTTTTGAGAAATCATGAATTGCTCTTTAAGCTCACTTGACCAAGGTTGATGATGCTCTAATTTTTCTGATTACCATGACAACCAGAGTGAGTCTTGCTTGTTTTAATATTTACTAAAAAGGACAAATCTTAGTCTCCATGGTTACAAATCATTTGCTTTCAGTCAAGGCTTAACTTACCCAGGTTTTAATTTTAAAATGTAGGGTGTAAAACGACAGCTTCCATAAGCGTACCACTCCTGCGTAGTGGAGTCTTTTCCCTACACACATGCCTACACAAACATATACACCTAGACTAGACACGTACAACACCTACACAAATGCATACACACACATACATACACATGTATGCACACAAACTTCTACACTCACCCTTGCATGCACACACATATACACACAATAAAGTTTACAAACACACACTCGCTTCCTAGACATATGCACACAAACGCCCTTGCTTACATTCACGAATACATGCTTATGCTTTATACACATGCAAGAGTATACAAACACACACACGTCTACAAATGTAGGCACACAAATGTCTGCATGCCTACACAGAACTCTGCTCATTGATACATGCTTGAACATCTACACTCACATCTATACACTAAGAAACGCCTACACACAAAGTCTGCAAACACTCACACATGCCCACAAATATACACACATCAACATCTTCACACTTACATGTATGCACATATATAAAAACAGGCCTAAACATATATGCGCAAGCCCATAAACATACATACACCAGCACCTAAACATGCATGTACACACCAGCGTCGACACATACTTCCACGCCCACACATATATGCGCACAAACGTCTACACCATATACAACCACACACAAATAAACACCTGCACACACACCTACACTTATACTCCCACAAATGTCTTCACCACACTTACATATATACACACACTCCTACACATAATGCCAGGGCCGTATTTAGGGGAGGGCCACGTGGCCTCCACAACAAAGGGGGCCCCACAATAAAACTGTTACAAATTATCCACTTTCACGGGTCGAAAATATCCGATATATATATATATATATATATATATATATATATATATATATATATATATATATATATATATATATATATACAGATATATATAAAAGTATCGGACATTTTCGAAAATATGATGATCTTTTCTAGAGACGTACCGAGTACTCGGCCTTTCACTACTCGGCCGAGTTACCAAGTACCAATTATGTTTTAAGAAGAACCACCAACACACATGTGATGAATTTCGAACTTATTGGAATAGTAGTATAGACCTCCTTGTCCATATAATAGTTTTTAAAACTGAATTCCTGCTGAAATTCAACTACGCAGTACATAAACAATTTTGTTTGAGTCAAAAATTTTAGAAAAAAATTATTTTTAAAATTAAAAATAAATAAATAAATAAAAGGTATGATTAATCAAGTTGGAATTAAAACAAATTACAGTAAAAACCCTCTAATGCGGTCACTAACAGGACAATTTTTTTTGTCTGCAATAGAGAGTTGTCCACAGGATAGGGGTTTAATAATGTTATTTGTATTGGAACTGGGGAATTAAAAATTGTCTGCATAAGAGGGGTGTCCGTTAGGAGGGGTTTCACTGTATACCAATCAATTATAGTTTTAGTCCGCCAAACATAAATAATTTTTTTAATACAACAAATGTGCAGGAACACTGCAGACACATGTTTCTGCCCCCCCCCCCCTTCCCATTACAAGGAACGTCTTTTTCAGTGCATAACATGTGAGCTAAAGAATGTAAAGACATTCGACAAAAAAATCCGACTTTTGTCGGATGCCTTTAAATCCACGAGCAGGGGCGTAGCTAAGGGGGGGGGGGTTTGGGGACAAACCCCCCCCCCCCGAAAAGTTAGTCTCAAAAAAAAAGAGAAAAAGAAAAGAGAAGAGAAAGAAAAAAAAAAGAAAAGGAAAAAATTCCAAGCGATTATATATATATATATATATATATATATATATATATATATATATATATATATATATATATATATAAAAGAAGTAACCCCCCCCCCCCCCGAAAGTCGGGCCTAGCTACGCCACTGTCCACGAGCTCCCATTTTGTGCATTGAAAAAGAAATTCCTTGTAACGCCAAAACACATGTCTGCAGTGTTCCTGCACTGTACTTTTAACATTGTTTTATTTCCTTTTATATTTTAAGCAAAGGTATTTTTATATTTTTTATAACTAATTTTTGTTTGTAGCAAAAATCGATTTTTAATATAAAAAATTCCATATTTTCTATACTTACCTTTTTTGCATAATTTTTAATAATTTTTATTAACTTTGGGGACATTAAAATAAAGATTTATTCCATTGAAGCATTACAAACTTCATTATTCTCAAAATTTAAATTTGACTTATAAATTATAATTGTAAATGATTGCAAAATATAATGCTTGCTCTTGGTTTTTATAAATTTTATTACTGCCTTTGGACAATATTCAATTTTTTGCAACTACTCGGTATTGGTGGAGTATCTGATCAGAATTTGGCCGAGTACCGAGTACTCGGCAAATTGGCCGAGTACCGAGTAGTTACTGAGTACTCGGTACGTCTCTAAACCCATATAAGGGGCCTCCACTCCTGCGTCGCCCCAGGGCCTCCACACTTCCAAATCCAGCCCTGCATAATGCACACACAAATGTTTACACACATATTTCTACAAACATACATTTCTACACGTACACAACCACCTTCACAAACATGCTTTCATCCCCCCCCCTACATACCTACACAAACACCTAGACATATAGCCACAACAGTCTACAAACACAGACATACCTGCCTACACACATACACACAGAAATACCTACATAGTACACACACAAGAGTCTGCCGTGCAAACACACATTCACAAATGCACTCACAAGCTACAAAGACACACACAAATGCGTGCACACTCCTGCACATACAAACACCCACACACACACAAATGCCTGCACACTCCTTAACATACATACAAACACACACACCCCCGCAAGTACATACACACATACACAAAAACTGCTCTATTTTGACCCCTCTATTACATGGCTGGTTGTTCATTCATGTGAGTGCCAGTTAAAGGATTAAAAGTAAATTTTGCTTTAGAAATACTTCAAAAATGTTGCAACATTTTTACTACCAAAGTTTGGTAAGCTAGGATTACATGTCTATATATTTGGGGGGGGGGAGAGGTTCGTCATCACTTTTTGATCTGGTACATGTGCCTCTTCTGGGCTTCAGATTGCGCCACTGTGGTGCAGTTTAAAAACAGGTAAAATAGGTTGAAATCACTAATTGGTGGTTGAAGACAAGGATACAACTTTTGTATATGATTCATAACAATTGCATTAGTAATATATGAATTACATTTTATTATCGTTTGAAAATGAGGCATAGATCATTTGGCAAACAATTAAAATAAAATATCCTTTGCTTAAAAACTAGAGGGGCAAAATGATAACTCTGCCCATGACTCAAAAGAAGTGTGGGGCACTTGCCCCCTATGCCCCCCCCCCCCCAATAGTTTACACCAATGCATTCAACATCTTACTTCCCTTATTCATCGAGCTATGTAGTGCAACATATGCAGCGTTCAAATTTTTAATCTGTTGGGAATGTAGAATAAACTAGATTGAATTCGGATTGGTCGCTTTTATAAATTCTACTCGTAGCACTATTGAGTTTTGTATCAATGTGTAGAATTTTTAGAAAAATTTCTTCGAACAAAAAGTGTGTGTTAGGGGGGGGGGGGGTTCAAAATGAAACCTAATTCTTTCCTAGTAAAGTAGGAGTTTAACATAATTTTTTAAAATAAGAATTAATTTTTTTGAAAACTATTTGCTATGAGGAAAACCTTTTCATGTTTCTTTCATTAATTTCTGCTTCTAGTAATTAAGATGTTAATTTTGCGTCTTTTAAGGCTGTATAGCTGATTTTTTTTTTTTTTTTTTTTTTTGAATTTTAAGTTAATTCTTTAAGTATGAGCTTATTAATTTTTTTAAAAAAAATAAATGTGTTTTGCGTAACTATTCATCTCTACTAACCTTTATCTTATTTTTCTCTTAATAATACATTTAAAATGTTGATCTGCATCTTTTATTGTTAGGAGCTTGTCTGTGACACATGTGTTAAAGATCTAAGCACTTAATCCAATAAATGCTGATAGTCTGACAGATTTAAAAAAAAAGGTAAATTGCTTGGGATACATTTTAACTCGCATGTTTCACATCTTACAAATTATTTAGTCCTAAATTCAGTATTTTGCATTCGCTTGTTTACAGCGAAGTCCTTTATAGTGAATTTATGGCCATATGCATCAGCTTTAATTCTTCTTTACATTTTACTGTGTATTATTTCAGATTTTGTGACAATTTTACTTAGTTACTTGAGCTTTGCCAAAAACATGCACGACTGTGTATAATTTTAGTGTTTGAAAATTCAATATTGCAGGGGTAGAAGTAGTCCTATATATCCTATATTTCCTATATTTTCAAAAAAGCACCAAAAGTGTCCTGTATTTCCTAAATCTTTGCAAATTGTCCTATATTTCCTATATTCCCATAGTTGGTTATAAAGATTTATAGAAAATGACTATTGAAAAGCTTTTAGGTTACTTGATTTGCACTTTATCTCACAAGTTGACAAAAGGTAATTTAAGACTGCTTAAAAATGAGATACATAAGTATAATTTTTATTTATTTATTTATTTTTTTTTAATTGTCTGCTGGCACTCGTCTGTTTAAATTTTGTTGTAAGTATAGAGTATTTTTAACAAAATTTAAAAATTGTTTTAAGAGAAAGCTTCAGTTATCCATATTTTATGACAAGCTCTCCAAACTTATGATAAAGCACTTTGTTAATGAATCTTCACTAACAACAAAATGCGGTGAAGATTCAGCCATTATTAATACAAAAAAAGAAGAAAAAGATCTATTTAAAATATTTAAATGTAGGTAATTATGCAAAAAAAAAGATTAATATAAAAATTTGAGGAATGGGGATTTGATGTACTTGGCAGAAGATGAAATGCAGAAAAATGTTAGGCAAAAGCTTTTCTAAAATATAAATAATCAATGATTATAAATAGTTGTATTAAATGTAAATAGATTTCAGATTGTTTAAATGTATTTTAAAATATTTTTTGTAAATAAACAAACTTATTTTCTTATTACATTATTTTTTCAGGAACAGAAAACTCATTCTAAGTATTATTTTTATATGGGTTTTTAAACGGTATGCAGTATAATTCATTGAAGTCATTGATAATAATTGGTGCGAAAATAATTAGAAAAAATAAACTATGTATTGTTTATTTTTCACATCAAAATCATTCATAAAACATGCCCTATATTTGTCCTATATTTTTTGTGGAAAATGTCCTATATATTACAAGTCGACCACTTCTACCCCTGAATATTGTTATTTAATGTAGAGTAGCGTAACTTCAAATTTTCGGCCCCCCAGCAAATCTGACTTGGGCCCCCTACTAAAAATCATATTAACGTATATTTGTGTTACAATTTTTCGATTTTGTTAGCTCCCAAATTTTCTTTCAAAAACACATGCACACATATGTATATATATAACTGTATATAAATATAGAGGGGGGGGATTGAGCTTTTAGTTTAGAAAGGGATCATTAGCTACAGGAATTCGGATAATTCTTCCCAATGGGGGGAAAAAGAATTAGCAATATGAATTTAATAGTAAATATGATATTTGTACAGAAATAGGGATTCGCAGGGAGTTTCTAAAATTCTTCTCATTCAGGGCCCTTCGTTGTAAATTTTCGAAATTGAAGTTTTAAAAACATGATTGCAAGTCATTTTTTGGAAACGTAATGGAAAGAGGTCAATAACTCTTCCATAAATATTTTGGAAATAGAAGTTCAAAAACACAATTTTAGAAAACCTTCGATGATGTTAAAACAACTGTGTTCGGGGGTCATCCTTGAAAATTTTCCAAATTCGAACTTCTAAAAATGCAATAGGCCACCTTTGATGACGTTAGGTGAAAGGATGAGGTTCAGAACTCTCCCCCGGAGTTTTTTGAATTTTCAAAATAGTGATTTCAAACGTTCGTCAGTGGTGTTAGGAGAATTAAAGGTTCAGGGGCCTGACTCATAAATTTTTCAAAAGTTTTTACACACATGATTGTGAGTCACCTTTGGGGGAAGGAGTCAGAGACTTCTGAAAATCTCTCAACATTAAAGTTTTAAAAACGTAATTTTAGATAATCTTCGTTAATATTAATGAAAAGGGGGGGGGGGGGGTTCTGGGGCTCTCCCACAGAAATTTTTTGAAATGGAACCCCTAAAAGCACAGTTGTAGGCTACCTTTGATGACGTTACAACAAAGAATTGAATACTTTGCCCTAGAATTTTCAAAAAACATAAATTTTTTTCAAATTTAGATCATATTAAGAAAAGGGCAAGTTTTGGGGACCTTCTTTGTAAATATTTCAAAAAATGAGACTTCCAGAACATTTTTCTGATGCTGAAGTTCCCAAAACGCACTTTTAGATGATTTTTGGTTAAAAAGAAACGAGGGTTCAGAGGCTCTCCCCTTAGAAATTTTTTGGAATTATTCTCCTGAAACGCATTTGTAGGCCACCTTTTTTACCCCCCTTTGATGACCTGACGAGAAAGGATGGGGTTCCGAGTACCGTCCCAGCTTTTTTTGAAAATCAAAGTTTGAAAATCACAAATTTGGATTCGGAACTTTGCCCCGGAATTTTTTAAAATCGAAGTTCCGATAAATCAATTTTAAGTGATTTTTGGACATATTAGGGAGAAGGAGGTTTTTTTGACTCCCTTCCGGAATATTTCCAAAATTGAATTTTAAAAACACAATAGGCTGTCTTTGATGAAGTAAAAGAAAATTGGTTTAGTTTTCTTTCTTTCCCTTCTTTCACACTTTCTTGGCTTAATACTTGTTTTTTATTTGTTTAAAAAAAATGTGAGAAAACTTAGTAAATAATATATTAACAATTGCCCTCATAAAATCTATTTAATCTTAAAACAAAATAGCTACTGCATTTCTTTTCTTTAAATTGGGAGGTCAGGAGTTGATTCCCCCTCCTTATGTCAGGGCCTCTTTACTGAATAGACCAACTAATGGCCTAGAGCCCCAAACATTTGGTGGGCCCCAAAATGGCAAAAACTGTTTTAGCAAATTGGAAAAATTGTAATGTTTGATTACAAGAAGGTCCCGAGAAAGTGTTTGGTCAACATCCTCTAATATCTTACTCAGGGACCCTTAGGCCAATAGGTTCTGGAGCCCAGAACCAATGTAAGCATTAAAAATTAAGTTTGATTTCGGTAAAATGTAATAAAATTGAATAAAAACAAAGCTGAAAAATTGTCGGACCCCTTCCGATTCCGTCCCCCCCCCCCCCCCTATTCTAGATCCTACCCAAAAAACTTTTCTTAACTGTTTTTACCAATTTCCGGTACGGTCAGGACTTTTCCCTTCTTTGCGTGGCAAGTGATGGCCTAAGGAGGCGGCAGTATGGTACTTTTTGCACCGAGCCAAGTTTGATTTTCATGTATGGAAGTTGGGACCGTGGGCCCCCTTCTTTCTACTCAGGGCTTGTTTACTAAATAGGCCAACTAGACCGTGACCTAGAGCCCCTGATATTTGGGGCCCGAAAAGGCAAAAATTGTAATATTTGGCTACATGAAGGCCCCCGAAGAAGTGTTTGGCCGAGAACCTGCGATATCCTAATCGAGGCCCTAGCCCCAAATAAATAGGTTCCAGGGTTCTAAGTTTCATAAAAATTCTGAATTCTGTGACTTTTTATTTTTAATGCTCTTATGTTTAAGCTTTTCAAACAAAGTTTGATTCATTGAAAAATTTGATAAAATTGAATGAAACCAAAGCTCAAAAATCTTTGGGCCCTTTCCGACTCCACCCACCCCCCTCCTCCGCTTTGCAGGGTCTTGCGATACATAGTTACAACACTGTTAATGCCAAATGAAATGTAGTGTGCTTGCCGTTGTTACTACAACATTGATATGTGAGTATTTATTATCTGTCCTAAAACTATTTCCATTAGTGAGTTTGTATAGTTTGTTACAATAAAGTTTGCTAGTTTAGGCAATATGAATTACCTAAAAAAAATGTTATGAACCAGAAGAAGAAAAAAATGTTTCAAATATTGTGGAAAATTTTCATAAATCTAAGGAAGAAAAATACTTGACTTTTCTTATGTTCAACCAATCACATGTGTCTTGCAAATTCCTGTATTTATTATAATTAATGTCAACATTCTGTCTTAGTTAAAAAGTTTTCACAAATTCTTTTTATTAAATGTTGCTTTTTAAATTTTGTAGAAATCCAAATATGGACAAGGAAAAGAATAAAGATGATTCTCCAATTTCCTCCCTTGTAAAGCTTGACAAAAGCCTAAGCTTGCAGTTGAGCCTCTCGGCTTCGAATGACTCTCCCCTCGGAAATTACCCCGCCCACACATGAAGGCTTCGGAGTATTCTTGTCATGGAGTGTTTTGGATTTGTGGAAGTATAATCTTGCTTTGGTTTGCTGAAGATCCTAAAAAG
>NW_026558994.1:70061-95161 GCF_026930045.1 Uloborus diversus
AGTAGTGATGGGGATAATCGAGATCTTTTGATAATCGAGATCTCGGGAATCGAGTACTTCGGATAATCGAGTGATTGATAATCGAGATCTTTTTCAGTCGATCACTCGAGTGATTGATATTCGAGATCTTTTGAAATCGAGAACTCGAGCGATTGACTTCTCGAGATCTTCCGAATCGAGTACTCGAGCGATTGACTGCTCGAGATCTTTGAAATCGAGTACTCGAGCGATTGACTTCTCGAGATCTTTTGAATCGAGTACTCGAGCGATTGACTTCTCGAGATCTTTTGAATCGAGTACTCGAGCGATTGACTTCTCGAGATCTTTTGAATCGAGTACTCGAGCGATTGACTTCTCGAGATCTTTTGAATCGAGATCTCGAGCTGTTTCAAATCGAGATCTCGAGACGTTTGAATCGAGTACTCGAGTAGTTCATTTTCTGAGCTTTTCCAAAATTGAGTTGACTGCTACGGGGGTGCCCACTAAAAGGGGGGTGGGGCATGGCGCAGCCTGTGCAACTAAAATTTTTAGAGCCAGTTTTTTGAGAGGGTTTTTTTAATCTCATTTTCGGAAGGGGGAGGGGGTCCATGGCGCAGCCTGCGAAACCGAAATTTTTAGAAGCGGGTTTTTGAGAGTTTTTTTTTTTTTTTTTTAATTCCATTTAGGGAGGGGAGGGAGAGCTCTTTCTAGACGGATGCTCCGTAACATTTGAGAGGGTGCGCCATCGCCCTGCGAAAGGGGGGAGGTGGACTCCCTTGACTTCAGTTGAATTCCCGAGTTGTTTTGGCAGGGGTGCGCTCGAGATAGGAATGTGACATTTAGCCTACCATTTAGGGGTATAATAAGGGGGATCAATACCACTCCCCCCCAAATTCCACGAAAAATTCTAGTTTTTACATTTAAGTGGGTCTAGTTTTTTGTTGTTTTCCGATAAAATGGCAGATACACCTTTTGTCCCCTTACCCTCCGGTAAAGTTTGAGATGCAAGCTTGTTTTAGGGTGTCGTGTCGATTCGATAGATTTTAGTCTTCATTTTGGGGTCGCAATCCTTGGAGGATGCAGGTTCGACTAGATTCCCTGTTAGCTTGTCAGAAACTAGGAGCTCGGCATTTGGGCGACTGAGTGATTTATTCGAACGGTTATGCATTTAAACTAATGATTTTCAGTTATCACGTGATTATTTCGAATGGTTTCGGGCTCTCAAACACGAAGTTAATAATGTAAACAAGTAGGGGAATAGTTGCTCTGCGCAAAAGTACTCATTCTTTCCTAGTTTATAGTTTTGCTTTTTTTTTTTTTTTTGATGTTCTTATTGAGAGTAGTTAAGTATATTTATCTGACTAATACATGAGGAAGGAGGGTAAAATATTTCTGATTGCGTTTTCCAGAGGATTGGGATTCCCGGCGCATTGAAAAGTGTACAAGTGTGGCTTGAAGTGCATTGAAGTTCATGATTATTTTTTTTTCTTTCTTGATCCGCTCTTTTTTATTTTTCTTTTTCATTCGTCGACTTTAGGAATATGCAATAACAGTAAAAGTGTTGGGAGTGAAGTTGAAATGTTTCTGAGTGCATTAAAAAGAAATATTGAAGTTTGTCATGTGGGGTTAATTTTAGCTTTCACTCTTCGGCCCAATTTTTAAATAAAAATTACATTTTATACAGATAGTTTTTTTTTTTTTTTTTTTTTTTGAAATTCCATACGTAAGATATTTGTGACTTTATTGTGATATTGATTATTTTATTGTGAGAAAAAAATCATGACGAAAGGGGGGGGGGCTTTCTCTTAGAGAACTCTTGTAATGTTGTGTCACAAATATCTATAATGGTGTGCGTAGCATTTATTTTCGCGTGGGTAGTTAAATTTAAGTATTTTTCTTCTTTTACTCGCTTCTGTTTATGTCATATTCCTTATAGTTTCGTAAATGTTGATTGGTATATTTATAATTTACTCAACATAAAGATTTTCAATCAATTAATGTGCTGATTTTATGGTTGTTTTTTTGTAAAGTTGAGACAAAACTGCTGAAAATGCTTAAGCTCGCAACGGTTCATTTCGGAACTTATTGTTCCGTAGTTACGTTTCATTTTCCGTGCACTGGTCCTCAAAAAGGTTAAAATTGATTGTCAAGTTTCTCTGAAAAACAGATTACGTATTCGTTTCAAACCGCGCCATTGAAGTTTTAAAGAGGAGAGGGTAGAGGGATGAGTGTCATCGCCATGGGGGGGGGGGGGCACCACTGCAATATAAACACCTTGCGTTTAAACATTTCATAAACGTTTTAACATGGCTGCCACAGCGTTAACAATCGCTTTAAAACGTTTACTCAAACGAAATGTGCTCTCTGAGTAACCCCATTCGAAAAAAAGCAGAAGCAATTATTTGATTCAATAACCTTATAGAATGACAGGAGTGACACATTTGAGAAGCAATTATTTGATTCTAAAACGTTATAGAATGACAGGGGTGTCCGTCCGTCCCTGTGAGCAATGGCGCGCTTTTTAACCCCCCTCCCCCAAGAAACGATAATCCGAAAAAGGGCTAAGACTACATTAAATTTTCAATTACACGGCTTGTACCATACCGGTCAAGGGCGCCCATATGCAAAATTTTAAGGGAGGGGGCTCAGATATTTTCCCCATGGTTTAATAGGATATTTTCCCCATAGAAACCGATTTCTATGGGGATTTTATGATTGTATGATTTTTACAGATTAAAGTTATTAAAATTTGACATTTTTAATAACTTATTGATTAATTGCTGGAGAAGAAATGATTTTACATTTTTGCAAAAAAAAAAAAAAAAGTAGTAAAAGCAAGGATGTCCTAATTTCAAAAAAGGGGGAGGGAGCTTGAGCCTCCACTTACCCCCCCCCCCCATATGGAAGCCCTTGATACCGGTTTAATATATTTTTAAGTTTAACAACTCTCAAGTTTAAACCTGCTAGTGTCGCCCATCGACTTGCCCATATTATCATTATCCCTCACTTTTTAATAAAAATTGTACATACGTACGTATTTAATCTTAATAACTGTCAAGTTCAAAACAGTATGGAAAGCGTTTCTCTATCCTTTGTTTCAAGATTTCACCACCGGATCACACCAGTTGCGGATACAGAAAACCATTTGTAGGGGGTGGGGGTCATGCTGAAGAAAGTCCTCCCCCATGAACGAAATTCCCGTTTTAAGTACGAAAAAATTCTGAAACTTTTTTGGGGGTCAATAAAAAGCCCCAAATCGGTCAGGAATAAGGCACATAATTGGGGATAAACGTTGCAAATTAATTTTATAAGCAATAAAACAAAGTAATAGTTCAAATATTTTCTTTGAAAAATAATTGATGTATTGAAAAGATAAGATACTGTCATCGTTTGCATTTTATGCATAAATTATTTGAACACAATGTGTACGGATACTATTCTCGAGAGTTCAGGGGGGGGGGGGGGTCATGGACCCACACGACCCTCCATTGTATCCGCCACTCACACAACACATGCCCCTCCATAAATCCGCTCATATGATAATTAACAATTTTCGTTCTAAAAATATCGTTCGATCATTAAGGAATCTCTCAATTATCGAAAATTCGAAGCCAAACATTCAACTATTACCCCATTCGAATAAAGCAAGAGAAAAGCAATCATTTTAAAAATCATTCCAAATCTATCCATTCTAAGAGCAAAGGGCACCACCTATGAAGCTCTTCCCCCAAGAGCAATACCCCCAAAAGAGACAAAATCCCCTAAAAATTACAATCCCGCAGTTTACGTCAAAACTCCCCCCCCCCCCTCCCCTCTTATTTGCACCCATAGGAATGAATTACACGATAAGTTAACCACTTGTTTTATTAAGAAATTACTAAGTACCTTTGTGCCGAGAAGTAACATGAAATAACCAACGTTTTGTATCCCAAATATACACAGTACTGCAGAAACGTGTTTTGGAGTTTTAAGGTACACTTTTTTCAACAAAATTGTAAGCTTTTACATATAAGGGACCATTCCTTTGTTACGTATGGATGATTTTGGCCATTTTTGACCCCTTCCCCCCATGTAAGGGTACGTAAGGTTTTTCAAACCCCTCCCCCTATTCTTACGCAAGATTCCATTTCGTTTTTCGAAATAATGAAATAACTAATCTAATATCACTGGAATCGAAATTTAATTCACTATTATTAAATTAAACCTTTTTGTATGAAGAAATATTTACTAAAAAGTTGGAATCTAGACTGAATGTGTTTTCGACATTTTTTTGTATATGATGCGATCGTAGTTAAAAATAAAACATGCCATACATCGTGCAATTCTTTTATTATGTTTTACATAATTAATTATTCGTAAAACAAATAAAAAACAGTCATCCTAATACGTTTTTATTTTCCAGACGCAAATGAAACATCGCCTTGGAAAATACTTCGTAAGAATGCATCTGAATCCCTCTTCCCCCCCCCCCCAAAGTATGTAGTCATTTTTTCAACCCCACCCCCTCGGGACCCTTACGTAATTAATGAATGGTCCGTAAAGCCATCCAGTAATGTCCTTACATCCACAATCTCACTATTTTTCGTTGAAAAAAGGGTTCCTTGAAACCCCGAAACACGTGTCTGCAGTGATCTGTATATTTGGGCTATAAAACGTTTGTTATTGCCTATTACACTTGTATCATTGCCCAATCGTATAGTCGAAGGTGAACGTAAGGGGGAAGACTTCCCCTCAGGTTTTCAACTTAAGTATTCCCCCTTTTTACCTGAACTATAATTTTAATGCCTCTCAAGTTAGAACCTTATAAGCGCCTCCAACCTTTACTTCCATCACCGGGACACACAACACATGTCTCTCACAGACCCGTCCTTGTGTTCATTCATTAACATCTTTCGCTCAAAACATATCATTAGACTACCAAGCATCCCCAAAGAATCATTTGATAATCAAGCATTCAACAGTATACATTCAATTATAACACTATTCGAATGAAACATTCGAAAGGCAATTATTTGATTGTAATACCATTTAGATCGCAAGGGTATCTCTTCCTCAAGTGTGCTGGCACACTTTTTAAAATTAGGGATCCATTCTCCCCCTCAAGAAGGACACTCCCTAAAAAAGTCTAACGTCCATTAGGAATTTCAATGGCGCAGTCTGCGCAATGACACACCTCCCCTGTGGGCTCCTCAGCGCAGCCCGTCTTTCTGGGGGAAGGGTTAAAAGGTTTCAATGCAAATTTTTTCGGAAGACAGAAAAAAAACCATGCTCATTCATAAGCAAAATCATTAACTTTTCAAAGCCAGCCCTTTGACCGCCTAAATGACGGATCCGCCCCTGCAACTAAGACACTTCAGAAGCAAGGGTGCCCACCCGCCCTGAAGTCAAGCTCCCCCCCCCCTCCACCCTCAATATCGCAGAGACCTCCCACCAACAAATGAGAAAAATACCCCTTAAAACACCCCCACTGAAAACGTGAATAGCACAATCCTGCGCCATGACCCCCCTCCCCTCCATAGGTGGGCACCCTTGTCAGAAGTCAACTATATTGAGAGGTTCATTCGATTATCAAATCGATCGAAGAATACACTGCTCGAGTGATTGACATCTCGAGAACTCAACATCTCGAGAAGTTCAAAGCGAGAACTCGAGCAGTTGATCGCTCGAGCATTCGGAAAGTGACAATCGAGAACTCGAGCAGTTGATCGCTCGAGAACTTGAGAAGTTCATCGCTCGAGAACTCGAGAAGTGATAATCGAGTACTCGAGAAGTTCATCGCTCGAGAACTCGAGAAGTGATAATCGAGAACTCGAGATACGATAATCGAGAACTTGTGGTAATCGAGTTCTCGAATGATCTTGAATAATCGAGTGATTCGATTATGAGAATTCGATTATGCCCATCACTAGTGGCAAGAATTAAGAATATATAACTATATTTCAGTTAAAAAAAAATTCGAATTTCCCGCAATTTTTTTAATTCAAGTTAGGAATATAATAATATATATTAATTCAATTATCATTGCAGAATCCCCTCTAAGCGTCACGATATGAACCAAGCAGTTAGTATGATATACTTCTGCTGGTGTTCTACAGACGAACATACGTCTGATGGTCTTGAACAAAGTAAATGATGACTCGTCCATAGGCGTCGGAACGGGGGGAGCTGAGGGAGCTTGAGCTTCCCCTGGAGTATTTCAGATCGGCTTAGCTCCCCCGGAAAATTCTTTCACTGCTGTTTTTTGCCGTACATTGTTTACCTCAAACCTGATTTCAAAAATGTGATCTGCCTTTTTTGGGAATTTCGGAATTTCTACCCAATGAGCAACAAAAGCAATGAGCAGACGGAGTGGTCAGTGCACTTGAATTCACCTTCACCTTTTTCTTCACTGTTTAAATATTCTTGATTACCGAAATGCGGGAAAGTGGACTCTACTCCGCGGCCTGCGAAAATCAGTATCAGTCAGAGGCGTAGCATAACCAAACATTTTTTTGGTGGGGGGGGGGGGCACCAGAGCCATCACCAAGAAGGGTTTTGCTACCCGCCCCCCCCCCCCCAGTTTTTCAGAAATGGCGTCACCATTTTCATATTAGTAATGAAAAAAAAAGCAGAAAGGAAACCTTTACGATTTTAAAGAACATGTAATAGAAATGATAAATGAACAAATAGAATAAAAGTTTCGAAAAGAGTTTTTTCTGCAAAATTTGAAAGCAAATGCAATTTCTGAATATTATTTAGGAACATCCCAGCAAGGTTATGCATTATGATTTACCTCTGAGGAGCGCCGAACGTTTCGAACATTTTTTAACGAAAAGAAAGTATTCAGTGTTTAGTACAAATCTATGACAAGCGTCAGTCAAGTAAAAAATAAATACGTAAAGAAACATAACTACATAGGGGCTGCCGGCATTTTTAAATTTCTTTTTTCCTTTTTCTTTTTTTTTTTTTTTTTGTAAAAATATCATCATGAAAATAATGATTAAGTAGAGAAAAATATATGTGTCACCAAAATACATTTTAATTAGAGAAAAAGTTGAAACAGAGTAAGGCGAGATTTAAAAATGTCATGACTAGTCACACCACTGTTAGTGTGCTAGTTCTAAGTGTTTAAATACAAAAGGTGAAATTAAACGAAAATTTTATCGCGATGTTCTGGAGACATGACATTTAAAACAAAAGAAAGTGTAAAAACTAAGATAAATCTGAACTACCAAAAAATTCAAAATGTTTTTTTTTTTATTATTGACGGGGGCCGCAAACGCTTGTATTTCAAATAAATAAAAATATAAGGCTAGAAATTGAAAATTTCATTATGGAGAAACCAAACCACTCAAATAATTTTGGAAATGAATAGCAGAATTTTAATCCAAGTTTCCACTAATATGCAAAATTATAAGCTGTATATCTGTTGTTGTTAAAATCAGGAAACAAAACATTGATTTTATGAGGGGTAAATCGAAGTTTGACTTTGCAGAAGGATAAATTTCAATTTATTTTGCTGCTTTACTACGCATTGCTTTGGTCTATAGCATCTCGAGGTTGCATTGAAATCAGAAAATTCTTCCTTTGAACGCGAATGCTTCGCGCGGGTCAACTAGTCATCTAAAATTGCGTTTCTGAAATTTCACTATCGGAAAATTGCTGAAGACGGATCCCGAACCGCTCCTCCCAGTAACATAGCCAACTATAATCTAAAACTACGTTAGTTTTGACAACTAACTTCGAAAATTTTATTAATGAGCTTCAGCCCCTATACCTCCACCAATATAATTTAAAATAATCTTAAATTTCGTTTAAGGTCTTACCTTTCAAATAATTACTGGGGTAAAGCACCCGAAAACTCACCCCTAACGTCATTAAAAGTCAAATAAAATTGTTTTTGCAGCTCCAATTTGGAAAAATTTCCAGTCTTCATAAAGATATGAAAGATGGCACACAGCTGCGTTTCTTAGATTGTTCATTTTCGACAAATTTCTGGGAGGGGGGCCCTGGATTTCTCCTCTAATTAACATCTCCGAATAATGTCTAAAACTGCGTTTTCAGAACAACAATTTTGAAAAAATTTCCAAGAAGAACCCTAAAATACCAACCTCCTTAACGTAATTAGAGGAAAAATATAAAATTTTTCAAGTTTCAATTTCGACAAAATGCCGAGGAAAACGCTTCCAGGCCACTTTTCCACCCTATCATTAACAAAGATCATCTAGAATACATTTTTTTTAAGACCACACAAATTAGAAAAAACATCCTATTTTTGATTTTTGGGCTAATTTCTCTATAATTCTGGAACAAAAGATTAAGTGTCTAGCAAGCTGGGGGTGATGAGCCAGTTTGGCATTTAAATATGAATAGCATGGGTGCTCCAGACATAACTAAAAAAGATTGCTAAGGTTGTTTGTACTTGTTCAAATAATTTCAACTTTCCAAAAACTTATCACATTTTAAGTTATCTGACCCCTCAGATTATAATTTTTTGAAGTTACAATTATTCTTGTTTTTTTGCTTTCTAAATTACGGTTTTTTTCGTCACTTACAGATATATTTTCTTTACAAAACTGTTACTTTTCATCTACTATTGCAGAAAAAACCCCAACAATATTATTATATTAATATTTCATTGTTTCTATCAAAGACTTTTACAAAAACTTATCTGAACAATATAATATATAACGAACACTTCATTTTAACACATTTCCAACGTTCTGTTTCTCCGCCCTCCTGTTTCATCTATTCGCCTTTTTCTAGTTCTCAGAAAATAAGAAATTCTTCTAAATGCTACGCCGTTCCTCCAAAATTATTACAGAGCACCTCAAATTTTGTTTTCAAGGCTCCGATTCCCTGAAAATTACCGGAAGAGAGTCCCTGGATATCTTGCCATCCAACAACATGGGAGATTATGTAATGTTCCGTTTTTGGGACTTCAATTTAAAAAAATTTGCTGGGCCCCTAACGCCAACAAATATGATCCACAGTCGCGTGTTTTAGCGATTACAATTTCGAAAAAATTAACGAGAAGGAACCTCTGAACCTTTTCTGATAACACCATAGAAAAACGCTCTCTAGTAGGACTTCAAGTTTAAAAGTTTCCAAAGTAGAGCCCTAGTACAGTCTTTTCCTCTGACATCATTGAAGGTTGTCTACAATTACGTTTAAGACTTCAAGATCGAAATATTGGGCGGGAGATGTAAATCGATTCGAAAAATCGATCGAGGACAATCCTTCGAGTCGTATTTTCACTAAAGTCAACAAATATGGTATACAATCGCGTTTTTAAGACATTAATTTCTAAAAATTTTCAAGGAACGTATTCAAAACTTTTCTCCCCTTAACATTACCGAAGATCGCCTAAAAATTCGTTTTAAGAACAAGAATTCTGAAAAATTTCCGCGGGAGGATCCCCGAAACTCCTCTATCTCTACGTGCTCATCATCGAGTACTGACTGACCTTCTTTCAAAACCAGAAGTTTTATCACCTCATTCTCTCCACAAACAATTGATACAAGATAAAAAAGAGATGGAAGCTTCGAAGCTAATTTCATGTGTAGAAAAAAAAATTAAAGTCCCCCCCCCACCTATTATTTTAAGGGGCCACTGCTTCTGCCCCTTACATACCAGACACTTCTCATCATATGCCCCAGCTCCCCCTACTTCTACAAAGTTCCTACGCCTCTGCTCAAAATTATCATTACAATTACTATTAATATCACTGTTGTATGACACCAAACTTTTGTAACATCGGGTTTTATAGGTTAAGGGTCGGGTTAATCATTTAATAGGGAAAATGCGTGAAATTTACTGTTTTTTTACTTATAATTTTTTTTCTAAAGAACAAATATGGTCAAACGAAGTAATCGGACCTAAGTTGAGCCATCCCCTATCCATTAAAAAAATAATCATTAAAATCGGTTCACTAGGTGAGACGCTGTGAGTGGACAAACAAACAAAAAAAAAAACATACATACGGTATGAACTGATAACCGCCTCCTTTTTGAAGTCGGTTAAAAAGTAAAGTCGATGTTTTCGATAGTCGATAGATAGATAAAAGTCAATAGTATAATAATGTTTAAAAACTTTGAAATTTATACGATAATTGTAAATGCATTTTGTTAAGTTTCGTGAAATCGTAATTTTTGGTTCATTTTCAAAGTTTGAGGCCATTAATTTACCTCTAAATAATTTAGTAATTACTCAAACTGACCTGCAAAAAACAGAAGAAAAAAAATTCATGGCTTTTAAGAACCACTTCAATGTACTGCTGAAAAATCGCTTCCAACAATGTAATTTGATTTTAAAAAATTATAATTTTTAGTACATTTGAAAAGCGTGAACGGAATGTTTGTTATAATAAATATTAATAATTTTGTGAAACAAAAAAATGTGAATAGATGCTTTCATATTGTGACTGTATTTTCATATATTGAATGAATTTTAATAATTTTCCAATGAAGATTTCCCAAATTTTGGCTAGTGCAAATTTTGTTCTTGTGGTAGCTTTATTATTTCTAAATAATTCATCTTTGTATTTTTTATAAAATATTTTTTTAAAAATCCTTAGGAAGTTTTAAACAGAATAAATTAAAATACGGCATTAACAAAATCATATTCAGCGAGTGATAGTTCTAAAAGTGTCTTAATTTGTTACAAGAACAATATGCACCCCACAAAATTAATTTTTTAGTACGCCACTGCGGGACAGAGTTAAATGTTTCAAGTACTTCTCAATAACAACTTAGAAACAATATTAACTGATAAAGAACATGTGATTATATTTACAACAAACCAAAAAACAGGATTAATAAAATTTAAGAATTTTTGGACAGATTCAAGTATAATAGCTCATTGCGACCATCGAAAGATGAATGTTTGTGGAGAACAACTGAGCGTGTCAGTCGAGAATGTGAAAAAGTTTTGGAAATAAAACACAAAAATATAATGGTACTCATGTTCACAAGCGTTATGGAAAAAATTTCGAATTACAGTGAAACCTGTGTAAGTTGACCACTCACGGTGCAGTACTTTGGCGGTCAACTTAGACAGGTGGTCAACTTATAAAGGGTGGTAATGTTTTTTTTTTGTCATTTCTTGCAACATGTATTCATTTTTTGAGGAATTCACCCTTACTCTTTCTGTTCAGATCCACTTTCATTGTTTAACATTATGGAAAGTGAAACAATAATTAAAAATACTATTCAATACTTTTGTTATTTTTGCCTTGTTTTTAACTATATTAGACACTGTAGTTTTAGAAATTCCATATATGCCAGTTAATTTTCTCTCGCTTTCTCCATTTTCAATTACTTTTAATATTTCATACTTTTTATTAATCTCAAGTTCCACTAACTTGCTTTTTGAAGCTTTTTTATGTAAAATTTATAGCACAAAGAGCAACTGGCTCGACTCTCCCAGTTCATAAAGGCAAAATTAAAATGTCCTATCTCTTGATCCCTTGCACCAGAAACATGTAACTTTACTCATTACTCATTAGCAGACCCAGATCTGCGTACCCTCAGTGCGAGGGGCCCGCGTCCTTAAAGGGGCTGACGACCCTAGAAATTGATGAAAAAATAGAGAAAAAAAAACTAGCACTAAGGCCTATCGCTTTTCAAATAGACACTGCTGGCCACTAGGGAGAGGCCCTACATATTTTGTTGCAGGGGGCCCAAAATGTATAGATCCGGGCCTGCTCTTTTTAGCAGAATTCCTGTGTTGTCACAACGTATTGCAACTGAAAGAAAAGACTTTGAACTTTTCTACTGACAGCTATTTTCATTGAACAGAGTACAAAAAGCTATCTCAAATAGAACAACAAATGAAAAACAAGTTTGGAGAATAAAAAGCAGCATAAACTTTATACTGCTGTTCAGTTAGTAAAATGCAAGTATGTCATCAAAGCATTAAAAACATTCTTTGAAAGCTATCAAAAAATATATATATATATATATATATTATAAATAAATAAATAATAAAATAAAATAATATGCTGAAGAAAGTTTAAAAAATAAACCAAGTGGTCAACTTACAAAGGGATTTTTACAATACTCCAGACCAAATTTGGCGTACATTAGTGGTCAAGATAGACAGGTGGTCAAGAAGTAGAGGTGGTCAAGTTACAGAGGTTTTCCTTCATTATATGAGATAGGGGTAATTCCGTTCCTGACAAAAGCGGTCAACATAGACAGGTGGTCAACTTACAAGGGTGGTCAACTTTACAGATTTTACTACTATGTTTTTCTAAATCTAAATGAGCATATGTTGGAAACAGAAGCAGCTGATAATCATGTTAACAAGTTTATAAAATTAATCGGTTTTAAATATTTAAGCATGAGAATGTATAACTCACTTAATTCATACAGTGAAATTAATTCAAAGACCAATACGTGGGAGACTAACGAAATTAATACTGTATAAGGGACAATAATCACTAGTTTTCTGCAAACTTGATTTTAAATTGTCAGAACTATCATTTTGTGGAACAAAAAAAAAAAAAAAAAAAAAGAATTGGGGGAAGAAGGGGAGGGAGGAGCCAAACGACCATTCATGTAATTTATAATTGGACTGAAAAGTAACAAATTAATTTATTTTCTGAGCACTAAAAAAAAAAAAAAAAAAAAAAAAAAACTCAAGTTGACTAGAAATCACGAATAAACAAAGTTAGTGTTTGATTAATATATTACTGGAGTGTAACGCATGCAAATACTGTTTAATTAAAATTAACTGATATTCAATTCTATTTACATTTGTATTTCTAATTGATTTAGGGTTTTACATATGGTTTTATGAAAAATAGTTACACTGGCTTCAAAAGTTGTTGAAAAAAAAAAACGCATTGAATCTATTTATCTGTATTTGAAAATTTTGATTTAAATAAAATAAAATTTAGAAGGTTAATTTTTGTTGAAGATTTTTTTTTTTTTATATTTAACATTGAAGTCGTCTATTTGAACTCAGTATTTAAGGCATGGCCTGATTACTTAATAGGCCAACTAGGCCTTGGCCTAGGGCCCCCGCTCTTTAGGGGCCCCCAAATTGCTAAAATTGCTTTACCTAACGAAAAAAACGGTAATGTTTGATTACAGGGGCCCCTGAAAAAGGGTTTGGCCTAGGGCCCCTCGACGTCTTAATCGGGCCCTGATTTAAGGCACTTGAAAAAAAGTTTAAATAGCTTCTGCGTCTGTACAAAAGTTATGATGGGAAGATATCTAATAGATCATTCCATGAAAAAGCTGGCATTTGGTCCAGCATTTCATTAAAAAGTGATAATTTGAAAAGGTAATGAACAATATTTTTTGCTAAGGTACGCGCATACATTTGTGATTTCTTAAGCAAAAAAATTTTGTTCATTCCACCTTTTAATTATTACTTTTAATGAAACATATGAGATGTGTCATGTGCGGACAAAGTGTCAACATTTTCCGGAATTGCGTTTTATTTCCCTTAATTGTGCAAATGATGGCTGCGAAAAGCGATTCTCTTCGATAAGGGAAAGTTTCTTGTGAGGGTTGTCCCATGATCACGTGATGTCCAACCGGGGGATGTTGACAAAGGCAGGGAGAAGGCACATCCCTGAGGCACATCTACTCTATTTTAAGATAAATGCTGAGACCGGTTTATGGTGATTTGTTTAGGAGAAAAAAGGGTGGCAAGGGGGGATGGTGCTTTTTGGCGGTCGCCGCAAGCCTGTCAAAACAGCTACATATTACCATTTGTGGCAAGTACTTCCATATGGCTATCGCAATGTTCTTTCCCCTCAACTTCTTTTTCAGGATACAGACAAACCTTTCAAATAAAACCAATACTGAACATAAAGAAAAATAGTTGAAAATTTATTGAAACAAGTTTGCTTAATTCATTGATTGTCACTTGATGTAATCGGAAATTTTGCATTTTTTTTCGCTTTCCGCTAACCAAATTTTTGGTTAAGAGTTTAAACTTGGTTTTTAAAATATTTAAATAAACAGCATGATTTATTATTTCATCAAAAAATTCCAAACTACCAAGTCCTGATGCTGATATGCATCCTCACACAAGAACACCTTCACCGTCCTGATTAACTAGTCCAACTAAGTTCTTCATATTAAGTTCCTAATTTTTTCTTCTATTTACAATTATACTAATTTAACCAAAAATGTTGAATTCATTTTTATCTGTAAGACATAATTCTAAAACGTTTTTGAGCTTATTTATCATTGATTTTGCGACTAATAGCGTAAGCTTTCTGTTTTTCGAAAGGTTAAGAACATTCTCTGCGGAAAGAGATCCCATTTAATCCAGCTAATCAGAGAACTTGGCGAACAATTTTAAGTGAAAATAAAATGTAAATTTTTTTATTTAACTCTGCAGAAACTTTTACAGCACTCAAATGTGTATTTTTCACAAAATTTTTAACTGTAAATCTCCGATCACGCTTTGTCAACTTAGCCGGTTGACCCCTTTTTCTTACCTTTTTTTTCGGTCCACTTCTTTTCTTCAAAGCATTTAATCAAGCACTTTACTATAGAATAGAATAAATTTACTAACTTAGAGACATTTCAAACCAATTTACCGCTACTGTGAAGAAAAAATTCAAATTTTGAATGGTGTTTGTGCTTTTTTACGAATACCAGCCATTTTTAAAGTAATAAGCACAATGTTAGGGAATAAGTAATAAAAACAATTAAAGCTAAATGACTTTAAAGGCTCAACACAACGCAAAAATAATAATAAAAAAAAAAGACATATGATAATTTTAATTATGAATTTATTCGAAAAAATTCGAGTGTACGATAATTTTTGCGGCGTGTTATTTCTCTGTCTCTTCGTTCTTTGACCCATTCTAAAAAGAAGATCCGTCAATATTTTGAAAAAAAAAAAAACCTAGGGTTTTGTTTAGAATGGCATAGGAATGATGTGAAAAAATATTGGACTTCATGTTCGAATTCAGTTTCGCGTTATTTTGGTTTTACTAAAAAATTTCGAAGTGTACGAACACTTTGTGGGAGCCACTATTCGTTACTGGGATTCAATTGTGTTTTTTTACAAAACTTGTGGGCCGCACAATCAAAAAGGTTGCGAACCGCTGGTCTAGAGGACATCAGGGGCAGAGTAGCAAGAAAAATTTACCCTGGCATCATAAGCACCCCCCCCCCCCCCACCGCTCTTTCACTACCAAATCAGATTAATGCATAGGCACATGGGGGTACCAAATCTGCAGCTAATGTTTTAAAATATTAAGTAATTTCATATCGCAATACAGAAAGGCGTAAATATCAAGATGAGTAAAAGAATCTTAAAATTTTGAACTCTAACAAATTCTAAAGTTACTCCAAGCTGAACAGTATGCTTCCATGGTTATTACATTTGAAATGATAGATACTTTTGATATTCACGTTTTATATTAATCATGCAAAATTTGACGACATCTTATTTTATGATACATATTTATCACAAGTATATGAGGTAGCGAGAAGCAAAGGGATGAAAATGTCTCTTATAAAGTTTTGAGTAAACCGCCTGCAAAGTTTAAACAGTGAGTAGCATAATATTGTAACGGATTCGGTGCGACTTCCACTTTCTTGAAATGAAGACACAGTTCTTGATAAAAACACAGGAAATTTATTTACACTATGTACAGGAAAGATCTTCAACAACTGCTAAATTATTCATCAGCAATTAAGCAATTATCACACAACACCGTAAACTCAACGTTTACACACGCATTTACTTCCAAATGCGAAAACAACACAGCGAAATGCCTCGCTATAAACAGAGCAAAAAATGCACTCAGTTCGAAAATCTCAATCGAAACTAACTGTTTTATCCATCGCTAACGGCTTAAATACACCGAAAAGAATTTTCTCAAATATTCCACACGCTTCTCGAAATGCGTTGACCGTTATCAATGAAAAGAAAGAAAATAGGGGTCGTATAATTAAGCCGAATGAAAAAGGGGTTGTATATTCATTACGGGAAACTATTTACAGGTTACGTTCCTACAATAATTACTATTTGCAGGATTTGTAACATTGCCCCCTTCCTAAGGACTGCACGTCCCGGGCAGTACAATCCCCAGAAAGGGTGCCAAACTTCTATCACAAGTTTACAAATATACACATTAATTAATAACTAACAGATACAGAAAACACAATAATAACAAGAAATATTACTAAACATTAAAAGCAAAAATTATCTGCAACTTTTATGTGATCAACCATGGTTGCTTACGTAATACTCATGAACTATGGCCATAGTATGGGGCTAACCGATCATAATGTACAACCCTAGGTTTTGCATTAGGTGATTTTTGGATCCTCACTACGACGTCATTTAGTCGGTTAAGGACTTTGTAGGGTCCATCCCAATGCGACTGCAATTTGGGTGACAGACCTTTCCGTCGGATGGGATTCCATAACCAAACCTTGTCGCCTTCGTTGAATTCATGTCCAGTAGACCTTGTGTCGTATCGGGTCTTCATCTTCTCCGCCGCGATGTTGATTCGCTCTCGTGCGAAGTTATGAACGTCTTCCAACCGGGCCTGGAGATCCTGGATGTACTCCTCAGGCGATGAAGGCGCATCCGGAGGACGACCGAAGACGAGATCACAAGGTAGCCGAAGCTCTCGTCCGAAGAGCATCTGAGATGGGGCATATCCGGTAGTCTCGTGGACAGCACTGCGGTAGGCCAGCAGGAACAAAGGTAGCTTCTTTGTCCCAATCCTGTTGATTTCTGGAAACCATAAGCGAGAGATTATTCAGGATTGTGCGGTTAAATCTCTCCACCATGCCGTCCGATTGTGGGTGTAGTGGTGTTGTCCTAGTTTTCTCAATTCCGAAAATTTGACATAGGCCCTTAAACACAGCAGAGATGAAATTCCTCCCTTGATCGGAATGAATCTGCAAAGGTGTTCCATATCTCGAGATCCAATGTTGGACTAGAGTCTCTGCTACGGTGGTAGCCTCTTGATCTGGAATGGGATATGCTTCCGGCATTTGGTGAAGTAGTCGATGGAAACAAGAATGTATTTGTTCCCATCAGCAGTTCTTGGTAGAGGACCCAGGATGTCGATCCCAATTCGTTCGAAAGGAGCTCCAACGTTGTACAGATGTAGCTTCCCTCTGCTTCTCTTCTTCGGTCCTTTACGAGCAGCACAGGCGTCACAAGAATGGCACCACTTCTCCACGTCAACCTTCGCCTTGCTCCAGAAGAAGCGCTCCCGAACTTTATTGAGGGTTTTCAAGACACCAAAATGTCCTCCAGTCGCACTACTATGTATTTCTTTCAGAACATCTGAAATCCTTGATCGGGGAAGTAGTAACTGCCACCTAGATGTTTTGCCGTCGTCAGATTCCCATTTCCGGGTGTAGCACGCCGTTCCGTAAATGGAGTGAGTTCCATAAAGCCCAGTATCTTTTTGTTGCAGGACTGAAGATGGAAACGTCCTGCCAGTTAGGGCGTCGACTGTCACTTTCCATGAACTCTAAAATTGGCTTTATGTCGGGGTCTTCAAGTTGATCTTTTCGAACTTGGTCATCACTCCATGGATCAGGTTCTGATGATGTTGGAGTCACTGTCACCTGATAGGCGGTAGGGCTAGTCGTTCCATACTGTTTCTCGATTCGGGAACAATAGTGGCAGTTCTCAGGACAGGGTCTCCCTTGATAAAGCGTCAGCATTACCGTGAGATAACCCTTTTTCGATGCTTGATCTCCATGTCATATTCCTGGAGCCGCTGTATCCATCTGGCTATCTGGCCTTCCGGATTCCTGAAGTTCAAAGCCAAGTTAACGAGGCATGATCTGTCCGAAGCAGAAATTTTCGGCCGTAGAGGTAATGATGGAAGTGTTCTACAGCTTTCACTATGGCCAGTAACTCCTTTCTGGTGACGCAGTAATTTCGCTCCGACTTTGATAAGCATTTGCTCCAGTAAGCGATGACATGTTCATTTCCGTCAATTTCTTGGGATAAAACAGCTCCGATGCCCTCGTTGCTCGCATCAGTGTCCAGGATGAAGGGTTTTTCAGGCTGAGGATAGGCGAGGATAGGCGTTGATGTTAAAGCCTCCTTCAGTCGTAGAAATGCAGCTTCGCATTCTTTGGACCATTCAAACTTTTGCTTGCTCTCCGTCAGCTTATGCAAAGGTCGTGCGACGTTGGAAAAACCCTTTACAAACTTCCTGTAGTACGTGCAGAGCCCCAGGAAACTTCGCAGCTGATGGATGTTTTCGGGACGACTCCAACTCTTGACCGCAGATACCTTCTCTGGATCGGTTTGCACACCCTCAGAAGAGATAGATGTGACCAAGATAGTTCACTTCCCGGCGGAACAAATTACATTGGACGGACTTAACTTCAGATTGGCTTCCTTAAGCCTTTGCAGCACCTTCCTAAGATTTGCCAGATGTTCTTCAAAGCTGCGTCCCACGATGATGATATCGTCTAAGTAGACCAGACAGGATTCGTAAGAGAGTCCCTCTTAACACTGTCCTCCATAAGACGCTCGAACGTAGCTGGTGCATTGCAGAGACCGAAGGGCATCACTTTAAACTGCCATAAGCCTTGTCCAGTTGTAAACGCTGTCTTCTCTCGGTCATCAGGGTGTATTTCAACCTGCCAGTAGCCGCTCTTCAAGTCCAGGGTAGAAAACCACTTGTGTCCGGAAAGAGTGTCCAAGGTGTCGTCTATCCGTGGAAGAGGGGTAACTGTCTTTCTTGGTGATTTCATTCAGCCGTCGGTAATCGACACAAAATCTGGTGGAGCCATCTTTCTTTCGGACTAAGACGATGGGAGAGGCCCAAGGACTGGATGAAGGTTCGATTACATCATTCTCCTTCATCTCTTTCAGGAGGGTCTCAACCTCTTCCTTCTTGGCGAACGGTAGTCGTCTTGAATGCTGTTTAATAGGGGGGTGTTCTCCAGTATAGATCCTATGCTGCGTTAAATTCGTCCGACCCACATCCTCCGATGTAGATGAAAACAGATGCTTGAAGTCGTCCACCAATTGTTCCGCAGCAGTTCTTTGATCCTTCGATAAGGGTTGCACTCCCAATTAACTTCGATGTCAAGGACTCAGAAGACACAGTCTCGGGGGAATTGATTCTTCTAATGATGCAGTTTACGGGAGTACAAGTTGCTAACACTTCGCCTTTCGGATATTCCTTGGCCTTTCACTCACGTTGGCGACTCTCACAGGAATTACATCCTTAGAAAGGTCCACAAGCGTAGATGCTACCAGCACTCCTTTTGGGTTATTGCTTAAGTTGGGGTATTCAATGAGTCCAAATCTAAAACTATTGCTTTCTTCAATGGAGCCGGGTATTAATGATTCTGACCTTGAGGGAATCGATAAATCTGTTTGGGCAATTATTTGATGAGCGGATTTTACATCACTTTCTGCGGGAAAGACTGCTATGTCTTCTCTCGTCGAGTGCAGCTCGTTAGTCTTGAAGTCGAGGTTGAAGTCATACTTCTTTAAAAAGTCCAATCCGAGAATGAAGGGGTCTATGATAGCAGCAACGAATGCGGTATGATGGTAAATGGCATTTCCAAACACAATTTCTAAGTTCACTTTACCTTCAATCTCGATCTTGTCACCTGTCACAGTTTGGAGGGTAACGCAGGGCGGCGTCCACAGAATGTTGAGTCCAAATTGACGAGCCACATCTGTTCTAATGATCGTAACATTGGCTCCAGTGTCAATAATCAGTTCGCAGGGAAACCCGTTTACATATGCGTAAACAAACAGTCCATTACTGCCGCCACTCGTCGATGAAATCTGGAAAACTTTAAGATGGGGCTCATTCCAATTTGGCGACCTCCGCCCCGCGAGATTGCCATGGCTTAGTTTTCCTGGACCTGCGAGGGAGAGGTGCTCTTCCCTCTGGTTCCTTGACGAGCTTCACAGTTTCTTCGTAAGTGACCCTCGCCACCACATTTCCAGCACTTAAGTGATTGTCCATTATGGTCCTTGGGAGCCGAAGTCCTTTTGAGGATTCCTGCAATTTCTTTTATTTGCTTTTCCAGTTCAGCAAAACGTGACGAAAACCGGATCAGGCTCATCAGTTTTCACGCCGCGGATTGAATGGCGATCCTTGCGGGTTGCTTGCTGGGCGGCCTCCAACTTCATCGCATACACAACAGCAGAACTCAGGTCTTTGACATCCGCCATCCGTAGAGCTTTCTGGATTTCCGGATCTCGAACCCCGTCGATGTAGTAGTTGAGTGCCAGGTTGTCTCGAACATCCGCAGGACAGTCACAAAAAGCAAGATGAGACAATCTCTCGACGTCCGCCGCTAGCTCTTGCAGGGTTTCCCCGGTTTTCTGGAAACGGGACTTCAACTGGAGTCGGCTGAAATCTTTCTGGCACTTCTCACCGAAGCGAAGCTCCAACGCAGATGTGAGGGCGGCGAAATCCAGGCGCTGGCTGTCCGGAAGGGTCTGGAGAATGTCCGCTGCGTCACCTCTCAGGGATGCTGCAAGATGGCAGAGCCTTGGTAGCAGAGTCCCATCCGTTCGCTTCCGCCACTATCATGAATTGGGTCTTGTATACCTGCCACGAACTTTTCCCATCAAATGTGGCCAGTTTAATGGACGGTCGAGCAACAGATGTGGGAGCGCCAAACTGTACAGAGCTGCTTTCCGCGGTCGCCAATCTCCGTTCCATGTCTTTAATTATTTCTTCCTTAAATGAAGTAAATTTCTTGTCTTCTTCTTCCAACTTATTTTCCACACTGGCGATACGCTCTTCCACAGTATCAAATTTTTCTTCCAGAGCATCAACTTTATCTCCCATGGCGGTTTAGTTGATTCTCCATCATGGTTTTCATCGACGTTAGGTCACTTTTTATTTCATTTTGACTTGTAGTAATTTTAGCAGTTAAATCACTATTTAAACTGTTCCTGGTTAGTCGCCAATTCATTTTTTAATTGCTCTTGATTAGCTGCCATATCATTTTTTAATTGTTCTTGATTAGCTGCCATATCATTTTTTAATTGTTCTTGATTAGCTGTAAAACTTGCAGTCAAGTCACTTTTTAATTGTTCTTGATTAGCCGCCATATCACTCTTCACAGAGTTGATTGCATCAAGCAGTTGTTTTAATTGTTCATCCATTGCGCGAGTAATCACCATAAAAATAAAGTCCAAATTTAAAAAGTCTTTATGAAAAAAATGTCCAAAGTCACACTTACTGCAAGAAAGTCCTGAAGTAGCCCCACGTTGGGCGCCAAGTTGTAACGGATTCGGTGCGACTTCCACTTTCTTGAATGAAGACACAGTTCTTGATAAAAACACAGGAAATTTATTTACACTATGTACAGGAAAGATCTTCAACAACTGCTAAATTATTCATCAGCAATTAAGCAATTATCACACAACACCGTAAACTCAACGTTTACACACGCATTTACTTCCAAATGCGAAAACAACACAGCGAAATGCCTCGCTATAAACAGAGCAAAAAATGCACTCAGTTCGAAAATCTCAATCGAAACTAACTGTTTTATCCATCGCTAACGGCTTAAATACACCGAAAAGAATTTTCTCAAATATTCCACACGCTTCTCGAAATGCGTTGACCGTTATCAATGAAAAGAAAGAAAATAGGGGTCGTATAATTAAGCCGAATGAAAAAGGGGTTGTATATTCATTACGGGAAACTATTTACAGGTTACGTTCCTACAATAATTACTATTTGCAGGATTTGTAACAATATGGTAACTTCAAAAAAAATTCCGGCTGATCATCCAAGTCCAAACGGCAGCTAAGATGGCTTGAAATTGCAATTGAAGGGCTTGATGCGAAAAGGAGGAAGCTCCAAATTTCAATTTTCATAAAGTCCGCATTAAAACTTAAAGCGCCATGTCAGTTTTATTTTTTCAAAATTTTTGGATGACTCCTCATGTATAAATCCTGAGAATCATATAAGGGGAGTTATTAAGATATGAAAAATGAAAAAAGTGGATTGATATTTAAGCTCACTTTTATGTAGTGAATCCGGGAGGAAAAATATTTTCCGTGATTTAATGAGACTAAGATTTAGTTTTGATCATTAGAATTATAATAAACATTTTCAGTTGTAAAGAAATTGGTGATACCTTTATTGGCGCTGTATTTATTCATTTGTTTAAAAATTTAGGGTTGTTGAGGGTAAGTGGGTCAACCCCCTAAAACTGAAATATTTTGTTCACACTGACCATGTCACATTTCATCAGTGATTGATTTTACGCATATTTAGGCTTCATGGAACTTTTCCCTAAGTCATAAAACTTATGTACGAAAAAACGTTTCCTAAAAATATATTTTTTTAGGGAGTTTAAGCAACATTTTTCAAAGAAATGTTTATATGTTGCTTTTGTAATTTTTTTTAAATCCTTAATCTTTTATGTACCTATTTTTTATATACCTATTGTGCAATAATTCTAAATGCACATAACACTGCCCCTAAAAAGAGTAAAAAGGAGTAAAAATATTTGTTTTCGGAGCTCAGCAGTTGCGTAGGTTCTAGAAAACGGCCAGACAGTCGCAGAAAATATCGTTGCCCCCCCCCTCCCCTTTCCAAAGCCCTGTTGTAATTACGACAGATAAATCGCCCCTATATAACGTTTATCAAATTTTCATACATGAAAGATATTGTGTACCAACCATTCAGGCTCTGTGCCTCCCTTTGAACACTGATGCTAGGTAGCACCCGCCACCCTCTCCATGCACACACCACTACAGTGTATGGTTAATAAAATCGGAATTCAAAATTAAAGCTAGATACTAAATGAAAATATAGAGAAGTTCGTGCATAAAATTTGAATGCGCATAACTTGAAAACTTTTAATTGTAATATTATTATTAGAGCAGCTGAAATCACATAACCAAAGAAGAGTAAGTGCTAGTCAATTAGGATCTAGGTGAAGTTGGCTTGTAGTACCAATATTTTTCACAACATCTGCATATGTGAGTAATTATCTTTGGTAATACTGCCAATTCGTCCTTCACAATTTTTTAAACATTAGATTATAACTGTTACAAAGCCCTCTTAAAATTCAATTTCAATGTCCAGTCTCGTCGGGTATTTTAACTTTAAGTATGCAAATATGTTCGGAAAATCCGGATTTACAGAATATGATGATAAACAATGTAAAACCTTAAAAAAAAAAAAAAAAAACAGGTAATATCGAAAATATTCACATGTCACCACAACATCTTATATATTTTATCTCTACATTGTTTTTGTGTCAGTCTGCGCAGTTGCGAGACCAGAAGAATTTTTTGGGAGGGATTTTCCAAATAGAAAATACTGTTTTTTCCTTATTAGTTTCTAGTGGGAAAATATAATTCAATATATTTGAGGCAAAACAATTTCTATGCCCCAATGATTATTCATGATATCACTTGCTTTAAAAGATAAGTAATTGATGTATTCGTATTGATATCAAAATGACTTTAAAAAGAAAAGGGGTCAGGGCTAGTCGAGCTAATTGTAACTAGAGTTACTTTTTCATTGTATTTTTTAAATCTCTCACGCACCCTGATTGAGAATCCTTGTTCAGATAAATGTTTCTGAACAATTTTTAAAAAGATTTTTGTTAAATTCATTCATGTTTGTTCGATTGCGCATCATAGTTTTCTGTTTCTCTTTTTCTCTCTCCACCCCCATTCCATTCTAAACTCTGATTGGGAATTGAAAAAGTGTTGGTGAAAAAATTGGACCACCAAAACTTTGGACGTATAACTTGCACAAGTTAATTATCTCTTCAGATGACAATACCTTTGGGCACTTAAAGTACTTTTTAAAACATTCTAATGTGGTTAACAATACCTTTGAGAACCACTCTCACCATTTTTTTAATATACTATTGCTGGAGCAAACCTAACCCTGGCAGCATTGTGAAGGCAACGCATTTCCTAATCACAACATTACGTTGCCAGGTTAAGTTTTGCACCAACTGTAAGTTTTCTAAGTTCTAGTTTCATCATGTTTTTAACTTATTAATTCACTGATTTGAGTCATTTACTGGACCATCATCATGTAAGGTTTACATACGTTTGAGAAACGTTTGGATATCTAATATTGCTCAAAACTTTAGGCGCTCACCTCAAACACTCTCTGCATAAACAAAGTGCTTTTGCGTGAATTCTCGCTTGCAAATCTCAGAACCATAAATTCTTCCATTGATTTTTGATTGTACAAATGAATTTGTAAATGATTGTATTTAATATTAATTTAGGCCTGAAAATTCAAATAAAAGAATTGTAAGGCATTTGTTTTTCTTGGACCTCAATGAATTTTTCAAAAGTATCCGAATCTGAATTAAAATTACTTGCCGACCCCTGTTATAAAGGAATTCAAAAATCTTTTGTGAGATAGTTCAATTTAAGATATCCCTTTGTGTTTAAATCAAATCACCAGTAATTTTACACTGATCAAAAGATTGTGTTGATTTTGTTTTACTAAAATTTACAGCCAGACCATTATTTGTTAAGTAACCTAACATTACTTTTATTAATTTCTCAGGAGCTCGAATTCAAATAAGTTCAGTTGCATTCGATCCGAAAATAACGTGGCGGGCAGTAACCAAGAGAGACGTTTACTGGTACATATAAGATTCTCCGTATAAATAGATCGTTTAAGCTTGACCACGGAGAGATGGCGGAAGACCTTGAAGCGAAAACATCATCATTAGTAATAAGTAGAATCGGTTGATAATGAGGAGTGACATGTATGTAGGGACGTATAGGAGTAAACGATATGAAAGGGGGCCCGTAAAAATCTACATTGTATGGGCCCCAAACTTCCTGTGCAAGCCCCTGGGAATAGGAACTTTGTTTAGTTTAACAAAATGTCGTCAAGATGTGCTGATTTTACAGCCGACACTCTTCATGCAAGACATTGAAAACTAATGTCTTTTGTTCCAGTTCGAAAATCTTTAATTCATTTTAAAGTGGTGTACAATAAAGTAGTCCCATAAAAATCAATTTTCGAATTTCTTTCGCTGCACCCCCCCCCCCTTTAAATGGCCACACAATTAGCAATGTTTCAGTTTAATCCGATAATATTAACACGCGCGCGTGCCCGCAAAGAGGTTAAGTTACGATAAAAACAGCGATTTTTAGCGAAAAATCGTAGTTTGACCTCTTTAAAACTAAAACTTTTCATT